>NC_087187.1:7497500-7505000 GCF_035594125.1 Scylla paramamosain
TTGCGTGAGGTGCTCGCACTGCACCACAGCTCTGCAAACCAACCAACACATGGCACATTTATGAACAAATCGCTGATATCAGAAACACTTGTGACATTGTTATTTTTCGAGGTTGCGATTTACTAGTAACTAGATGAAGCGAGCGATCAATTAAACTCATACTTCGGTCACGATATTTAAAGTAAGTTCAGGGAAAGCTCAGCCTCAACACGTAGAATAACCGACAAAAAGTCTATTTCCTTGAATGTTGTTCTCTCAAGAGGCAACGCTGCTGAATATAATATCGTGTTTAATACGTCTGCATGAAGCTCAAGCAGCCATATAATAAAAGTTTACAGCATTAAAATATTACCGGGAAAGAGAATGTTAGTAAAGAAATTCTTGCATCACCGAGTGGCTGACTTTAATAAACTCAGGACGCTTCTCGCCAACACAAAGTGGAGCGAAATTCTGACAACTCTTGACGTAAATGAGTCCTGGAAAATATTACTAAGTATTAAATGAAACTGTCTGATTATGCGCTCCTCGGGGAAGCAGAGGCTCAGATAAGAACGCTTCACTAAAATAGTGGGACAATAAAATTAGAAACGGCTTTTCACAAACTTAGCTGCGCCCAGTGACGCAAGACCGGAAAGATAGAAAAGTTGGAAAGAAACTCGGTGCAAAACGCGGAAATTAATAAAAGCGAGGAGAAATTCTGATATACATGTGCTCGTATATCATAAACTTTAGTGAAACGAATCTCAAAGAATTTTATTTACGATTATATGTAAAGGAGAAAATTTTTACAAGGAACACAGTTGGCCTGGTGGTGGAAAATGGCCACCCACACAAATAACGAAAAGTAAATGCCCAATATCCTTAATGACTATTTTTTCCTCAGTATTCATGCAGGAAGACAGCCCCGCACAGCTCCCGGCCACCCGCGGCTCAGACCCACGCAAACTTCTTAGATACTTCTGCCTTTATGGAAAATTGAAATCCTGCACCCAGTCAAGAAACTTAAAGTAAACACGACCCTTGCTCCCGATAAAATTTAATACAGAATTCCAAAAGAAGTGAAAAATGGCGTTTCTGGGCCTCTTTATATTATTCAATGCAACTCAAACCAATAATAAGTGGCAATTAAAATTAGTAGATATAACACGCACGCATAGAGAAGACGAAAAATGAAAACTAGGTAACTATATATCAGTTGACTCTAGCGTGTGTCGTGTGTGCATCGATGGAAACTAAAGCGAGGAGTAAATTGGTTAACTTCTTTGGGGAAAATAAACTAATCAAGGGTTCACAGCACCAAGTCAGACATCAACGCTCACGCCTAACGAACTGCGTCACTTTTCCTATGATATTTACAACAGTTGATATCATTTATCTTCAGTTTCAGATATCGCTTGACAAGGCTCTCCTTCTCTTAGCGCGCGCGCGCGCACGCACACACACACACACACACACACACACACACACACACACACACACACACACACACACACACACACACACACACACACACACACACCACCCATCCACCCACCTACCTACTTACTCGTTCATGTAAGACACTCACTCAGACATGGCCTATTCTCTCTCTCTCTCTCTCTCTCTCTCTCCTCAGACCATGACAAACCACCCCTCCCGTGTTACCCTGCCTTCTTTCCCTCCCACAGGGAATACCCCAAAATATCCCATCCCAGCCACTCCCCCAAGGCAGTCCCCCTAAGGCCACCCCACCCCCCATAGGCCGCCTCGTGGAAATATCACTGTCAAAGGGTTAAGCGAGGCATCCACCACTTTTACCAGAGAGAAGCTTCAAGTTAACTCTGGAATTACCTGTACTTTTGTGTAGCTCAGGGTAAACACAGGTGTCCGCTCTCCGCATTACTGTTTTGCAGCGTTGTTTTTTATACCATGGATTAAAAAATAAGTGCGTGGCGGTGTTTCGTGTCGCTGGTAATACGGTTTGTAAAGACGTGAAATTGTCGTGTATCGAGAGAAATTAATAAAGCAGCGATGCTCATCGGGTCGAGAGCGTGCCGACTCCATTTAAACGTAGCGTCGACACACTAAATGAGGTGTTCAGATTTCATGCTCCGCTGCTGCCTCCCGGGATGCACCGCCCAGCCTCTCAGCCGTTCAATTACTCAGTCAGTCAGTTACCCCGTTATTTAGTTAGTCAGTTATCCCGTCTCTCAGCCATTCAGTCAGTCATTCAGGAAATCATTCGTCCACTGTCAGTCAGTCAGATAGTCAGCAATTCATCCATTCATTCATACAACCAGTCAGTCAGTCAGTCAGTCAGTCAAGCTTTTGGATCTACAGACCTGGTACAAAAGAGAAGCTAAACACACACACACACACACACACACACACACACACACACACACACTCTCACTAACAAAAGGCACATTAACTTCTACTCTGGCATTGTAAAGTCAGTCAGATGAACATTCTTTTGTTAGTCATGAGGGTGCATAGCGCAGAGAGAGAGAGAGAGAGAGAGAGAGAGAGAGAGAGAGAGAGAGGAGAGAGAGAGAGAGAGAGAGAGAGAGAGAGAGAGAGAGAGAGGTGGGTTGGTGTGTGGGTGTGTTTTGTGCTGAAATTTTCACTCTCTCTCTCTCTCTCTCTCTCTCTCTCTCTCTCTCTCTCTCTGCTCTATAAACATTCTAGATTATTATCACTTGATATAACACGGTAACAAACTTGACCAAATCTTATACACACACACACACACACACACACACACACACACACACACACACACACACACACACACACACACACACACACACACACACACACACTGACGAAGCATCAGATCTCTCACAGTAACCAAGAAATCCACACACACACACACACATTCTCCTCCTTACTGCTCTCACACACAAACGTCAACCTCATAATTATACCTTAGTTTAATATAAGACAGATGGACAGTGACGCCCCCCAGAACTGCCCTATAAAACCTTATCTGGGATGCGCGTGTGTACATACATATCACCGTGTTTATCTGAGTGTTTGCCCTCTACGTTTTTATCGTCGTTCAACCCTTTGAGCAAGTATTTACCCTCCGCGATCACTGAGAGAGAGAGAGAGAGAGAGAGAGAGAGAGAGAGAGAGAGAGAGAGAGAGAGAGAGAGAGAGAGAGAGAGAGAGAGAATACGAGAAAATGATAGAAAGAGAAAGGATTGAGGTAAATAATATGAGTGATTTGAAAACGTGATGGAAGTAGAAAAGAGAGAGAGAGAGAGAGAGAGAGAGAGAGAGGGAGAGAGAGAGAGAGAGAGAGAGAGAGAGAGAGAGAGAGAGAGAGAGAGAGGAGAGGAGAGAGAGAGAGAGAGGAGAGAGAGAGAGAGAGAGAGAGAGAGAGGAGCTATGTATCAACACCCATGTCATTACAACTCTGTATAAAAATTCCTACTTGCCATTTCCCTCGCCAAGTCTCGCTGGGTTCTCGCTGCTTCATAATCAGAGTGCGGCGACGCGGCAGGCCCAAAGTTTCTGCCAGGTGAAAGGCCTCGCGTAGCCTCAGGTGAATGGGAAGCTTGTCCAGCCCTCCCGTGGTCGTCCTCAGGTGAATCTCAGATGTATTATGGGTGCACAATATTCGGAGGCTTCTGAGAGGGAAGGAGGGAGGGAGGCTGAAAGAGAGAGAGAGGGGGTCTATTTAGACAGTCTGACTGACAGACAGACAAAGTAGACGAACACTCAGACAGACAGGCAAGGCAGGCAGATGAACAAATAAAACAAAAGAAACAAACGACTAGACAGACAAACAGACAGACAGATAACTACACAAACAAAACAGTGGACAGAGAGACAATCAAACAGGAAGGTGGAGAGATAGACCAAAAAAAAAAAAAAAAAAAAAGCTTCAAATAAACATAGAAAATATTTACACGTATTCAAAAGTATTTCTGGTGTTGGAATTTCAGCGAGAGTTTTTCAGAGTCTGTTCATCTCCCCTCTTATTAAAAGCGTTTTTTTGTTCCAGTACTTTATTGCTATTATTATTACTCTGTTGTTGCTATCTTTTTAAACCCTTACACGTGTAAATAAACAAAGGACGTCTTATTGAACGCTCGAAGGGAGGAAGTAAAATGTCACTGCACAACATTATAGCACTGTAACACTATAAGGCCATAACACTGTAGCGCCATAACACTGTAACACTGTAACTGGAACACCATAAAAGACCATAAGACTAACACTGTAACACCATAGACATCATAACACTGTAACTCTATAACACCATAAACGCCATAAACACCGGAGCACAATAACACTAACACCATTAAACACCATAACACTGTAACTCTATAACACTATAAACACCATAACACCATAAACACCATAACACTGGAGCATAATAACACTAACACAATAATACTGTAACGCTTTAACACTCACTACCAAACCGTTAAAGGGAAACATCACAAAGAATTCTAAACTTTACCGTAATCCGAATCAGAATTTTCTCAAACAATGAATTAACACAGCTTGCTAATCCGATAACAGTTTGCATTTTCTACCAGCAGATTGGAACCTCTTTATTCGTAACATTTTTGCGAAGCTGTAATTTAAATATCTTTTCTATGTAGTTTTCTGCATTTCTTGGTCTGCCTTTATTTATTTTACCGGTTTCTCTGTTATTTTGTTTATTTTTTTGTTTTTGTTGGCGAAGGAAGCCGGTCTGAAGTACGAAAATTTGGGAAAAGCTTGTCAGTTTTGCATCTTTCAAGCCCTCTAATCATGTCAAGACAAGAATAAATAAATAAACAAATTAATAAATAAATGCATAAATAAAAATTGATAAAATAAACAGATCTACTCCTGAACACCAGAACCTTTTACTCAGTGAACACAAAGTCAACAATGTTCACTACACCTTAGACACGACAGTTCATCTCAAATCCTCTCATTTCCTTCACTTTCCCTCATAAACACTTAACTTGCTGAAGATAACAACACCCTTATTTTCACCACCTTACACTCTTTCATTTCTCTCTCTCTAATTGTCTCGCATTCCCCACACAGTCCTAACTCGATTTATAAACTTTCATTTTCCTCACTCTCATAACTCAATTAATATTCTGTCATTCTCTTCACGCTCATAAATCAACTTGTCGGCTCCCATTTTTCTCACACTCATAACGTCTCATTTACCATCTCACACTCATAAATCAGTAACATTCATTACTCACACACTCATAACTTTTCATTTCCTTTCCGTATAACTCAATTCATAACTTTTTATTCCCTCTTCACACCATAACTCAACGAATAATCTGATTTCCCTCCCACTCATGACCTCTCACTTCCACACAGCCGTAACTTCTTATTCACACACACTCATAACTTCTTATTACGTTCACACTCACTTCTCATTCCCACAAACTCTTAATTCAACACATATCACCTCATTTCCCCACAGACATACAACCACTCATTCCAATATACTCATAACCTTATAATCTCTTTCGCTCACAGCCTTTCATACTTTTCACACAACCTACCGGTTTCCCATCACACCCACAACTCAATATATAACACCTCATTTCCAAGACCAACACAGTCAGTCTTTCCCACACTTATATTCCCCTTTCACTCATACCCTTTAATTCTCCTCATACCTGACTTGTTATTCCCACACACACTCACAATTCAATATGTAACACTTCATTCCTCTCAAAAACAATATCTATCATTTCCACACACATTCATAACCTCACATTCCCCTTTTCACTAATAGCCTTTAATTCTCATCTCACTCCAGTTTTCATCCACACACACACTCAACACAACACAACACTCTTTATCCTTCACAAACACACAACTGTTTTCCCCACACACTCTCACAAACTGACATTCCCCTCTCACTCATAACCTTTAATTCTCCTCACACTACTTGACATTCTCACACAAACTCAACACAACACCTTATTCACCTCACCCACACTACCTATCATTCTCCCACACACTCACATAAGAGCCAACAAACCCACACCATCAACACAACAACACACACAACCAAGCCAAACAAAGCAAACTCGAATCCGGAGGCACTTGACGGCAGTTCCTCCCTCCCCAAAGCCATAAGCTCCAAGCTCCAGCACACTTACACGCCTCTGCAGAAGGAGGTCATTAGCAGCCGTGCCAGCGCCTCTCAAGGTCGTACACAAGAGTTCCTTCTTAGGGACGCTTCTTCCATAGCCTTGATGGGCTCTCCCGCTCCTCACGTCTTCTTGTTCCTCTCGTTCTCGCTCCGGTCTAGTCCCTCTCGCTTCAGCATCTTTCCAGGAACTTGCTCGGTTGAGTGTGATGCGTGGGAGTGGGGGAGAGAGAGAGAGAGAGCAGGAGAGAGAGAGAGAGACAGAGAGAGATAGACAGAGAGAGAGAGAGACGAGGAGAGAGAGAGAGAGAGAGAGAGGAGAGAGAGAGAGAGAGAGAGAGAGAGAGAGAGAGAGAGAGAGAGAGATGAGAGGAGAGAGAGAGAGGGAAGATGTGGGCGGGGGCTCGTTCTCCTTCGTCTTACGGTTCAAAGTCGAGGATTTCACAAGTTTTTTCTTATGGGAGTTGAGCAAGACATGAGGGAACCTGATCTGGCGAGGCCGTGGGAACATTCTGCTCGCCTTCATCTTATGTATGCTGCGGAAAGAAATCATGAGGAGTACGAAAAGAAAAAGAAAAGGAAGGAGGAGGAGGAGGAGGAGGAGGAGGAGGAGGAGGAGGAGGAGGAGGAAGAGGAAGGGGAGGAGGAGAAGGAGGAGGAGAAGAATGATGATTGTAGAACAAGAAGAAATAGAAGAAAAAAAAGAATAAAAGAAACTGGATCACCACAAAAAAAGTGGGAAAATGAAATAATAGAAACAGGATGATAGAAGTAATAAAAAAAAGGAAAATGTAATAGAAAAAATAAAGAAATGAAAGGAAAGGAACAAAGTAATAGAGAATAAAAAAAAGAAAGATCATAATAGTAAACAAAAAAAAAAAAAAAAAACTGTCCGAAGGAAAAATAACAATAAAAAGAAAAACGAAAAGAAATAAGATGATAGATAAGTGGACGATGAAAGAGAAGAGGATCATAGGAGAGGAAAAAAAACGAAGGAAAAAAAAACTTGATATAGAAGAAAGAGACAAATAATTTATAAGAGGAACACTAAGGAAAGAAAATAATGCAGAAAAAATAAATAAATAAATAAAAAATACATCAAATCGTACAAATAAAGAAAATATTTTATGCTTATTCGAAAATGTTAATGAGAAAAAATGAAGAGGATGGAAAGGAAGAAAGAAAAAAAGATACAAGAAAGAAGACATACAAAATTATTTCTATAAAAAGACCGAAACGTTCTTCATATAAACTGCCAAGGAAGGGAAATCGTAAAGAAAATACGAAAGAAAGCAGATAAAAAAATGTATGCAGTTTGAAAAGGCAGAGGTTTCGTAAAGATGGTATAAAACGAAAGTAAAATTATAAGAATACAAAAAAAGAAAAAATAT
>NC_087187.1:7510000-7537500 GCF_035594125.1 Scylla paramamosain
CTCAGCCTTTGTCAGTCTGTCAGTTTGCATTTATGTACTCGTATGTTATGTGTAGGAATAAATCTCTGTATCTGTCTGCACGCATGTACGTTGTGAGTAGGTGTGTGTGTTTTTGTTTGGTTAAGTGGATGTCTGTGTGTGTCTGCGTCTCCCATCTTGCCTGCCTGTCGGTCTGCATATCTGTTTAGTCAGTTGTCTGTCTGCCCGTCTGTCAGCATATCTTTATGGTCTGTTGTCTGTCTGTCCGTTTGTCTGTCCGTCTGTTTGTCTATCTCTGTCTTTCTGTCTTTATGGATGTATGTATGTATGTTTGTTTGTATGTCTAATTAATTATTTTATGTTTACTCCGGTGTGTCAATATAAAGAAGGAAGTCAGAGAGAGAGAGAGAGAGAGAGAGAGAGAGAGAGAGAGAGAGAGAGAGAGAGAGAGAGAGAGAGAGAGAGAGAGAGAGAGAGAGAGAGAGAGCGCTCAGTACTGGTGTAAAGGCAGCTGTAAAACAAGGCGTAAACTGCTGGTAACAAGACTTTTTTCCACTTTATTGTCTTTTCTACGAGTAAAACGCGAATTTCAGTGGAAAAATGAGAGAGAGAGAGAGAGAGAGAGAGAGAGAGAGAGAGAGAGAGAGAGAGAGAGAGAGAGAGAGAGAGAGAGAGAGATTGATGCAGGTGAAGGACGGGTATAAAAAAATGCAGTTATAACAGATAGCAATATTTTTTATAATCCTTCCTCGCTTCGATATGGGGATGATGGAGAGAGAGAGAGAGAGAGAGAGAGAGAGAGAGAGAGAGAGAGAGAGAGAGAGAGAGAGAGAGAGAGAGAGAGAGAGAGAGAGAGAGAGAGAGAGGGAGCAGGTGCGAAGTCTATTAGTAATGAGATACTGGTATGTTAATTAGTTTAATATGAAGGTATTTTTGAAAACTGGGTAGAAAATGCTCGAGTGCGTGTAATAAGAGGGAAATTAATGAATTATTTATACATATAAATAATGCACGAAGGTGTAGTTTTTGTTCCTTTCTTTTGTGTGTGATGGTGGCCAAGTACCGCAAGAAAAGAATAGAAAATAGATGAAAATAAAAAAAATTCTTCATTCATTTTTGTGTGAGACTCGCCAAGTACCACAGTGAACGAATGGGTGAGTGGATGAATAGATAAGAAATAAAGTGACTTGATTTCGTTTCCCCATAAATTGAGAAACAAAAGAAATAAGTAAATAAATAAATAAATTGAGAAGTAAAGGGGAGATTTCTTTCAAACACGTTAGCCGATTTTGTTCTGATCTTGATGCTCGTCATGAAGGATTTCGACAGAGGCAAGTGGAAAAGTTTAATTCGAGAGCGTTTTGCAGAAGTGTGTGTGTGTGTGTGTCATGAAGGAGGCCAACTAAAAGCATAATAAATAAAAGAAAGAAATGCGTATTACTTCATGATATCCAGACATTCTTTGCCTGAAAAAAGTTATAGAAAGGTGAAAAACTGAATCCAGAGTGAAAGTATTGGTTAACTCTTGCGTTAGTGAAGCGGGCAGAACAGAGGTGAAAGTAAGTACAAATATATAGTGCATGGAAGCCACGGGAAAGGGGGATGTGTAGTTATTAAATCTAGAAATGTAGTAGCAATGAAAATAACAGTGGAGGGTAACAAGAGATGCAACACTGAGCGGGAGTGAGAGATTAAAGGCAGTCAGTTAACGGAGGGAAGCTGATGAGATGAAAGGCTTTTAAACTCAGCGTGTTTAATAAAGATTTGTGAGAGTGTTAATCATATGAACTGTTTATCCTCCCCATTCATCCTTCTATTCATCTACTCTATTCTGCTACCCATCCTCATATCCTTCATGTTGTGCCACTTATGATCACTGTACGTATCTGCTTGTCTAATCTAGCTTTATTTGTATCTAAATTATTGGTTTATCTGCTATTTACATTTGTGTTTTCATTCTTCTATCCATCTGCTACGTCCTTTCTGCTATCCATCCTCATATCCTTGCTGTTGTGCCACTTATCACCGTACCTGTCTAATCATACCTAGTTTTTCCTATATCTATATTGTCTGTTTACTTGCTCTATACAGTTATGCTCTCATTATATTGTAGTCATGTAATCCTTTCTTTGTGTAGGTTTATCATGTTTAGTTTCCGCTCTGTCGAATGTCATTTATTTTGTTGTTGTGTGTGTGTGTGTGTGTGTGTGTGTGTGTGTGTGTGTGTGTGTGTGTGTGTGTGTGTATGCGTTTCTGTGTGCTGATGATGTATAGGTTATTGAATAGTGAAAGTGAGTGTACAACATATGTGTATATCTATTTTTTAGTCTTTTTTTCCTCTAATTAACTTCTGTCATGTTTCATAACCAGACCCCCCCCCTAACATAAACACATACACACACACACACACACACACACACACACACACGCACTGAGAGAGAGAGAGAGAGAGAGAGAGAGAGAGAGAGAGAGAGAGAGAGAGAGAGAGAGAGAGAGAGAGAGAGAGAGAGAGAGAGAGAGAGAGAGAGAAGGGGGGAACGAAAAAATTACTCAATGCGGAAGAGAGAAAATGGAGGGAGGGAGAGGGAGAGGGTTTTAAGTAGGAAAAAACTGTCCGGACGAAAGGTAGAGAGCTGGTGGAAAGACTGCCAAGGAGGGGAAAAAGAGGAGGAAGAGGACGAGGAGGAGGAGGAAAAACAGGAGGAGGATAAAGATGAGGAAAACAACAAGAACAACAAGAACAAGAGAAAAAAAAAACAAGATGAAGATAAGGAGAATGGTAAAAGAAGAAGAAAGAAAGAGTGAGCGTATTAACAAGACTGCCATCATTAGTGCACTGTTCTTTTCTGTCGAGTATATCGTAAAGACAGAAAGGTGAGAAGGCTCTCCCCCCACCCTTTCCCATCCTCCGTTTTCTGATCTAACTTGATGTAACCTAACCTTAACCAAACATGACCTAAGCTAAACCTAACCTAACCTAACCTAACCTAACTGAACCTAATCTGACCTAACCTAATCTAACTTAACCTAACTTAATCTAACATAACCTGAAATATTAAATACATAAAAGTGAAAAGCTCCATCCTCACCCACTCATATGCCCTGGTACCTAACTTAACCTAACCTAATTTAGCCTAACCTAACGTAACCTACATGATGAATCAATACAAAAACGCTTAAAAAATAACCACCATACATGCTTGAAGATAATATTCCCACTACAAAATACTATTAGCCGAAAAAATAATAGCAATATCGGCGGGAACAATACAAGACAGCTATCGATATCAGAACAATGATTAGCAAGCGTCGTCCCGGAAAGAAAAAAAAAAAAAAACCGTAAAAGTAGAATAGTATCTCATTTCACGGTTGTCTTGCCGAAATATTTGTCTCGACGGTTCCTTTAAGTGAAGTGTTTGTTTATCCACTTAACTATTTTAGTGAGGGCTTGTTGCGGTTGGAGACACAGCGACCTGAGGGGAAAACTCCTCCGGTGCTGATGTTACACTGCTTCGTCTTAATTGGCGGCAAGAGGAGGACGAGGAGGAGGAGGAGGAGGAGAAGGAGGAGGAGGAGGAGGAGGAGGAGGAGGAGGAGGAGGAGGAGGAAAATGATGAACAGGACGTAAGCAAGTACAAGCACACGAAAATGAGGACAAATGGGAGGAACAAGAGGTGAAGGAGGAACATGAACAGAGAACACGAAAGAAGAATGAGTACAGTGAACAGAAAGAGAAAAAAATAGCAACAACACAAGAACAAGACAGGAGAGAATGCGAACGAGGACGACGAAGATAGATAAATAGAGAGAGAGAGAGAGAGACAGCAAAAAAAAAAACAAAAAAAACATGAACACAAAAGACGAATTGGTGGAAGAGACAAAACATGGAATTGGAGTCAGAGGAAGAGAGGAAGAGGAGGAGGAAGAGAGGGGAAAGACAAGAACAAGGGGAGAGAACGATGACGGACGGGGTGAATCTGAAAAGAAAACAGTTCCCTTGCGTGATGCCAACAAGCCCCCTGCTCCCGTGCACCCCTGGAGGAGGCGCAGCAAACCCAGCGACACCACCAGCTGCAGCAGGAGTGGCAGCAGTGGCCGGGACGCACCTCTGTAAATAGTGCGCAGCCTTCCCTTGACAAGCGGTGGTCGGTGGTTGTGGGCGCAAAGCCGATGAAATATTAAGGCTTGTCGTGGCCGCGGCAGGATGGAGGCGGCCGGGGCAGTGGTGGTGGTGGTGGTGGGAACTCGTTGGAAAATACAGCAGAAAAATTGTAAAAGGTAAAAAAGAAGATAAGCTGGGGTTAACGTTTTATTTGCTGTGTGTGTGTGTGTGTGTGTGTGTGTGTGTGTGTGTGTGTGTGTGTGTGTGTGTGTGTGTGTGTGTGTGTGTGTGTGTGTTCAGATTCATTGGCTATTCTGACACACACACGCACACACACACACACACACACACACACACACACACACACACACACACACACACACACACACACACACACACACACACACACACACACACACACACACACACACACACACACACACACACACACACACACATACTTCACAAAACACACACATTTCACAAAACACCCCCAAAACAGCAACGGAAACAACAAAAACAACGAAAATAGAACAACAACAGAGCCGAGAGACACAACACAACACGCTCACGTCAGCAGGAAGAAAAAAAAAATAAAAAAAAACGAAGCTGCGTCTTCAGTGCTGCATCAATATGAGACTCGCTGTTGCTGAATAATGAGAGAGAGAGAGAGAGAGAGAGAGAGAGAGAGAGAGAGGGAGAGGGAGAGGGAGAGGGAGATGATAATGATAAGCAGGCCCCTGGAATCTGTGTTTAATACCTGGCGTTCTTGGATATCGAAAGAGTCTTGTCACCGGGCTAATAATGTACTAGGCTGCCTCGAGGGGCACGAGAGGAAGAGCCGGGGCGGGACGGGGCGAGGTCAACACTTCTTGCAAACTCTCGCGGGAGCGTTTTAATCAGAGACGTAAATATCGGAAAACTCTTCAGGCGAAAGAGAAATCTATTTCCCGTTTCGCGTCGATTCCCACGAGCGGTTGTGACAGGTGGTCCGAATGCTGGGCTGCGAGAGAGAGAGAGAGAGAGAGAGAGAGAGAGAGAGAGAGAGAGAGAGAGAGAGAGAGAGAGAGAGAGAGAGAATGACAGTTGTCCAATCTAGAAAAAAAGAGACAAAACAAGGAACACACACGCACACACAGAGACACAAAAGGACAAAGACAGATAAAGACAGACAAAGATTCGTAATTCAATTTTTTATTACAAACTTGTATGAGATACTCGGGACACAAAGGGCGCCTCACTGCTTGGAAGAGGCACCATACTCGTACACCCCGCGCGCTGGCTCATGGCGGGGCTGGCGAGGTGTAGTGATGCAGTTCGACTTGCTTCCCTCACCTGTTCCGAGTTAGGTAAGGCGCCGCGGTGTGAAGGCAGACAGGCCAGTATTCTTAGACAAGCAAACACTGAGGAGGAACAAATTGTGGCAGACTTGTTGGCCAATACGAATTATTTATTGATTTATTCAATGAATTATACTGTCTTTCTAAAGTGAGGGATGCTGGATAGTAAAGGCGAAGGCTCTCCACCCACCGTTCATTTTAGCCTGGGAAAGTAGCAAAGGGGAAGAGATTATATACACAGAGCGAGGAACAGTTGCATGGAAATTCTTACACGAACGAAAACTTTCATAATAAAATGAAGAATTTACATTTTGCCATGACTGCGCATATTACCTTAGCTGTGGATATGAGTGAGTGTTTGTGTAGTTTGTTCTTAAAGCTTTGACTGTTATACGGTTCACGACATTGGGTAGCAGAGAATTCAGAACGTTGATAACCTAACTGAAAAAGTTCTTGCCCTGATTAACCTTAGATTCTGATTTGAGCCTTAAATGTGTCTAATATGCCCTTGAAAGCTGTGAATGTTATATGATCAATGGCTTTAGATGGTAGAAACTTTTGTCCTATTAATAATCTGATGGAAAAAGCGTTTGGCCTCATCTATATTAGTTGCAGATGAGTCTAACTGTTTCTCTAATTTCTTCTTCAAAGCTGTGACTGTTGAACTATCGATGACATTGGACGGTAGGAAATATTTGTCGTTAATAATCTGACTGAAAAAGTATTTGGGCTTATTGATCTTAGGTGCGTGTTTCAGTCTAAGTGTTTGACTAACCTGTTCTTCAAAGCGGTGACTGTTGTATTATAGATATCACTAAATGCTGGAAAATCTTAGACGTTAATAACGAAATAAAAAAAAAAGAAAAAAATGTTTGGCCTCGTTTGTCGTTAAAAGAATCGCATCATGTCTTACCCATGCACTTTTGTTTTCCCATAAATTACTACACCAGTTTTTGCAGCACGGCACACCGACTTGTAACACGAAACACGTCCGTTACATGTTAGAGCTACAGAGTGCCCTCCCTCCCCCCCCCCCAAAAAAAAAGCCAAACTCAACAATTTTTACCCAGCAGCGCACTATATTCGTAACGCGAGACACGAACCTAACATGTTACAGAGCTACAGAATACTTAAAAACGACGTCGAACACACAATAAGCCCTCGTCAAGCATTCAAGCAGCTCGTAACAACACCTAGAGAGGCTGAAGGAGCACGTTACTTAATTAAACCTCACAGCAATGGCATAGGGAAGTTACAGCATCGGTACAACATCCTCCTCTCCTCTTCCTCTTCCTCCTCCTCTTCCTTCTCCTCTTCCTCTTACTCCTCGTCCTCCTCCTCCTTCATACTCTTTGTCATCCTCCATGTTCCTGTCCTCCTCCCTCTTCATCTCCCTCCTCATCCTCCTCCATTCTCCTTCTCAGTTTTCATTTTGTGTCTAGGTGACTGTCTCTCTCTCTCTCTCTCTCTCTCTCTCTCTCTCTCTCTCTCTCTCTCTCTCTCTCTCTCTCTCTCTCTCTCTCTCTCTCTCTCTCTCTCTCTCTCTCTCTCTCTCTCTCTCTAACACCCCACTTCCGTTCTCTTGTTCCCCTCCTTCATCTTCCTTGTTCAGAACTTTCTCCTCCTCCCTCTCCATCTCTATCAAGGTTCTTCATCTCCTCCTCCTCCTCCTCCTCCTCCTCCTCCTCCTCCTCCTCCTCCTCCTCTTCCTCCTTAATCTCCTGCTCCTCCAACTCCTCCTCAGCGCAGGTCAACACTCACGAACACACGGCCACCACCTGCCTTTCCAGCACACACATACACACACACACACGTTCACCACACCTGTACGTCGTTCCAGATTCGGATCAATAGACTGTTTTGCATAAGACTCAGGTGGATATGTAAATTTCCATACCGAGTGCTCTGTGCAGCGTCGTTTTCCCTTCTTATTTTCCCTCCTACCTCGTGCACGTGTCTCTCTCTCTCTCTCTGTATGTGTGTGTGTGTGTGTGTGTGTGTGTGTGTGTGTGTGTGTGTGTGTGTGTGTGTGTGTGTGTGTGTGTAAAATTGGGGACTTAAAAGCAGCTGTATTGTTTGTTTAAGAGAAGCTGCGTTGTAATCTGATGCAAGTAAAGAAATGAAAGAAAGGCAACTGGAAAAAAGAAAGAGAGAAAGAGAGAGGAAGGGTTGGGGGAAAGGAGCATGGAATAATAAGGAATGTTGGAAAAATGGAGAGAAACGTTGATGAGGTTATTATGTTTTTTTCTAATTATATAATGAAAACAATAACTTTAATTGATAAATGTTACTCTTATTGTATTATATTCATCTGTATTGTTTCTTAATGATGGGGTAATCCTTTTGTCTGCCTGTCTGTCTGTCCGTCTGTTTGTCCGTCTGTCTGTCTGTCTCTCTGCCTGGTTCTGTTTCTATGTCGGTATCTGTCTGGTCTGGCTGCGTCTGTCTGATTGTCTGTATGTCTGTTTCTATCTGTGTATCTTTTTGTCTGTCTGTCCGTCCGTCTATCTGCCTGTCTGTCTGCCTGCGTGCCTTTCTGTCTGTCTGTCTGTCTGTCTGTCTGTCTGTCTGTCTGTCTGTCTGTCTGTCTGTCTGTCTGTCTGTCTGTCTGTCTGTCTGCCTGCCTGCCTGCCTCTCTCTCTCTCTCTCTCTCTCTCTCTCTCTCTCTCTCTCTCTCTCTCTCTCTCTCTCTCTCTCTCTCTCTCTCTCACTAACAAGCTCATCTCCCAAGCAACAAGCCTGCAGTACATTCCCGACACAACGCAACACGCAGTAACACAGTACCAGACCCTCCGCGCATCCATCCACCCACCCTGCCAATATTGTCCCAACCATCCAACCACCCAGTTAACTACGCACCTAGCCAGTCACTCAGCTAGTCAGTCAGTCAGTCGGTCAGCCAGCCGTGCGTGTCACAGACTGAGGAAACGTCAACTACCAATAACAAAGCAATCGAACGGCTGGAATTGCGAGACGGAGACTTCCTACAGGGGGCGCCCAATTCTTTCCACGTCGTTAGCAGGAGTTGCACAGACAATAGAGACATTCAGAAGCAATCAGAATCCAATCAAGGTTGATCCAATAACCAAGTGATTTATTTACAAAAGAAGGACTCGCAAGATGGGAAATGGGAGGAGAGAGAGAAGGAGAAATAGACTGAGAGACGGAGGAGAGAAGTAAAGAGAAGGAGAGGGAAGAGGAGGAGGAGTGACAAAGGCAGGAAGAAAAAAGGGAAGTGAATAGGACGAGGAAATGGAGGAAAGAGGGTGACAGAGAAGATGAGGAAGCAGTAGGAAATGAAAAATGAGAGTAAGAGGATAAGAACGAGGAGGAGGAGTAGGAAGAGCGAGAGAAGAAGGAGGGGGAGGGGCGCAAAAGGGGGAAGCAAAGATTGGCAAGGCTTCTCAGATCGCAATCCCAGGAAGTCTGTTCACTGTGCATAACGACGCGGTCTCCAGATCCTCTTAGTCTGAGTGGAGGGAGTCGCCTCACTTATCATCTTCATGACTTGTTGTTCGCTGAGTCGAGGAGCGTCAAGGAAGGAGGAACCGGAAATAGAAGGCAGGAAATTGATATCCTCCTCCACGCTCAGTGTTTCTCTAATGGTTAATGTTCGCTCACGTTTTTTATGGATATTACCAATCCTCTTTCGGTTATGTTCAGGAGATCTCTAAAATCAAGTATATTACGTATACAATTAACGTTGAATGGAGAATTTTCTACAGCGCTTTCTATTTTTGTGCTAGGTCATGTTCACGTTTTTACGAATTTTATCAGTCTTCCTTTTAAGTTAACGAATCTCAAATGAACGAAGTTGCTATATGTATATTAATTTAGATAAAATTGGGTATTCTTTACTATGGTCTGTATTTGTTTGCGAGTTAATATTCATGTTTTTCTTATCTTCATTTACTTATTTATTTTTATAATTTTTACCCATTTCTCTCTCTCTCTCTCTCTCTCTCTCTCTCTCTCTCTCTCTCTCTCTCTCTCTCTCTCTCTCTCTCTCTCTCTTTTTACGAATCTAAAAAAACCGAAGTTGTTATACGTATATTAGTTCAGACAGAGTAGAGTTTTACGCATTCTTTGTAAAAGAAAACGTTCCAGCACCGTGAAAACGTTCCCAGATTGGATATAGGTTATTGAATCGCTTAAAGATACGGGGCAACAATAAAGATATATAAAAAAAAAGAGGAAGAAACGCTTGCAGAATTCAGATGGGATGGTGGAGAGAGGTTTTAAATTTCAAAGGAATGTATGAAAAATGGTTTTGAGAGAGAGAGAGAGAGAGAGAGAGAGAGAGAGAGAGAGAGAGAGAGAGAGAGAGAGAGAGAGAGAGAGAGAGAGAGATGGGAGGCATAGAGAAACAAGAGGTAAAAACAAAAAAACAAAAATAAATAGATATGTAAAATATAAGAAAAATATAAATAAATAAATACTAAGTTGAATAGCTGGAAAAGCGATAGGAGGAGAGAGAATCAGAGAGAGAGAGAGAGAGAGAGAGAGAGAGAGAGAGAGAGAGAGAGAGAGAGAGAGAGAGAGAATGGTTGGTGCTCTCCGTAGCACGGAGTCATTTAGCTAGGCGGACAGAGGCCCCACCTGGCGGGCTGAAGGCAATGCAAAACAC
The DNA here is from genome assembly GCF_035594125.1 of Scylla paramamosain. Lineage (NCBI taxonomy): Eukaryota > Metazoa > Arthropoda > Malacostraca > Decapoda > Portunidae > Scylla > Scylla paramamosain. The sequence continues at coordinate 7,520,049 of NC_087187.1, forward strand.
GCTATTTTGCCAGGACAATGACACACGGCTGGCAGACTTAATTACTTATGGAACAAAACGCTCGCTCTCTCTCTCTCTCTCTCTCTCTCTCTCTCTCTCTCTCTCTCTCTCTCTCTCTCTCTCTCTCTCTCTCTCTCTCTCTCTCTCTCTCTCTTATAGAATGGTTTTGTTTCCTGTGACTTCGATCCTTGTGCTATGTTAGTAAATACGAGTACATCATATTAACTTAAAGTCGGAAAATATTTCTCAGGTAGAAAGAATTCAAGGAAATGCTGTTAGGTTTTGCATCATGTTAAACAACATAATGTAAACCAGACAATAGGAATGGTACACAGAGTGACTTCTTGGAAAAAAATGAATAAAAGGGACAATTTTTCTTGTGTCTGCCTCTGTATCATGCCTGTCTGTCTGTCTGTCTGTTTTTCTGAGTCTCTTTCTTTTTGTCTATCTACCTATCTACCCATCTATTTATCTATCTATCTTTCTATCTATCTATCTATCTATCTATCAGTCTATCTATCCCTCTATCTATCTATCTACCTATCTATCTATCTTTTTGTCTGTCTGTTTGTCTATCCTGCTTGTCTGTGAATCTCTGTCTGTCATTCTCTCTCTCTCTCTCTCTCTCTCTCTCTCTCTCTCTCTCTCTCTCTCTCTCTCTCTCTCTCTCTCTCTCTCTCTCTCTCTCTCTCTCTGTCACTCATTCAAGGTGAAACAATTAACATTTTTCTTGGTTCTTTCCGGATTAGAGTGCGTTGCGTTGTGTTCTTTGGCAATGCTTTCTTTTGTTGATATTGTTGTTGAGAAATGGAGTGACATTAGTGCAGTTTTATTGTCCCTCTGTCATTTTTTTTTCTATCTCTTTGTTGATTCCCTCGTTGTGTCCCGCCATTGACGCACGAGATGAGGCTCCTTAATGAATTGCTGCCTCGCTTTGTCCCGCCCAAATGTCTGTTTTGTTAATGTTTGGTCTATTTTTCTTATTTTCAGGGGAGGTGGAGAGGGCAGCAGGAAAGTTTTCGTTATGGTTATTCTTGCACTACCTGTGTGTGTGTGTGTGTGTGTATGTGTGTGTCTGTATGAGAGAGAGAGAGAGAGAGAGAGAGAGAGAGAGAGAGAGAGAGAGAGAGAGAGAGAGAGAGAGAGAGAGAGAGAGAGAGAGAGAGAGAACTGCTCAAATAGACAGTGAAACAAACAGATAGACGGAACCAAACAGAAATAAAGACATATTAAAACAGACAGAAAGACAAATGATATGTCACGAGAGAGAGAGAGAGAGAGAGAGAGAGAGAGAGAGAGAGAGAGAGAGAGAGAGAGAGAGAGAGAGAGAGAGAGAGAGAGAGAGAGAGAGAGAGAGAGAGAGAGAACATAAGTAGGAAAGTAGAAAGTGCAGTGGAGTGGGATATGTACGTGTGTGTGTGTGTGACGTGAGAGTGTTAATGAGTGTTGTGGGTCTCAATTAGTCTGTCTCTTGTACCTCTTTTTTTAATGGTTTTCATTTGCATCCTTCTGAATAGTTCCTTTCATCATCATCTCGGGGAAAAAAAAGAAAAAAAAACTGTTCTCATCCAAAGGAAAATAAAATGCTACCTGTATATAAATCGGAGAGAGAGAGAGAGAGAGAGAGAGAGAGAGAGAGAGAGAGAGAGAGAGAGAGAGAGAGAGAGAGAGAGAGAGAGAGATACGAGATTGACCGATCTGTAAATATTGTATTCCTCATAATAAAAAAAAATAAAAAATCTATACATAAATAAATGCAAATAAAAAAAAGAAAGAAAGCACTGCACAAAACAAAAGCAGGATAAACAGGGAACAGGAAGGGAGGAAATCCTGTGTTTTCAAGGGAGAACGAAGTAGAGAAATGGTGTAAATAACGAAATAACGAAAAAAAATTCATTGACGCAGTGAAACAAAGAGATGGCGCAGATAAAACAGGAAGCAGGAGCGCGAGATGAAGAGATTGGCTGTGTTTTCATCTGCTTGTGAATGGCGGAGGTAAAATGTGCGCCTCGTCTGTTTAAATTTTGTGTTTTATGATTGGATTTCCTCGATGTATATGTAATTGATAACTAGAGAGAGAGAGAGAGAGAGAGAGAGAGAGAGAGAGAGAGGGAGAGGGAGAGGGAGGCAAAGGTAAGGTTGTTTATACCAGGTGAATGAAAGCCAGGCAGAAATGGAACGGTAATGTATGAAAACACAAATACAAGGAAGAATTACAGGAGAAAAAGAAGGAATGGAAAGAAAATAGAGTGAAGGAATAAAAGGTTAAATTGTGTATGTGGATGGATGTAAAAGAGAGAGAGAGAGAGAGAGAGAGAGAGAGAGAGAGAGAGAGAGAGAGAGAGAGAGAGAGAGAGAGAGAGAGAGAGAGGAAAAGAAATTCACTCAGATGAACAGGATTGAAGGAGGTAGGGCGCATACACACACACACACACACACACACACACACACACACACACACACACACTTTATGTAATGCCAATATATATTAATCTCTGTCTGTCTGTCTATCTGTCTGTCTGTCTATCTGTCTGTCTGTCTGCGTTTGTCTTTCATTCTTTCTGTTGTTCTCTCTATCTGTCTGGCTTCCTTTTCTGTGTATGTGTGTGTGTGTGTGTGTGTTTGTCTGTCTGTATCTGCCTCTCATTCTTTCCATCGTTCTCTCTCTCTCTCTCTATCTGTCTGGCTTCCTTTTCTCTGTCTGTCAGTCTGCCTGTCTGTCTGCTTGCTTGTTCGTTTATTCTTGTGTATCTGTCTGTTTGTCTATCTGTTCCATATTTTATCTGTCTATCTGCAAGTCGCGTCCGGTTGCCTCTCTCTCTCTCTCTCTCTCTCTCTCTCTCTCTCTCTCTCTCTCTCTCTCTCTCTCTCTCTCTCTCTCTCTCTCTCTCTCTCTCTCTCTCTCTCTCTCGACCTCGGCACACTCTAACAGTCGGAATCCCCTGAGCCTTCCCTTCCTCACGCCCCGATGTCTACCTTCCCCTCTTTTCCCCTCACCTGAAAAGACCATCTTGCCTAAGGGGAGCTCTGGCCAGTACCGGCGATCCAGGAGGGGAAGGAAGGGGAGGAAGGAAAGTGGGGGAGGGAGGAGGTCGTGGAGTGGAGCAGGAGTCGAGACGCAAAATGGAGAAGATGGAAAAAAAGTCATATTTATAAACTAGAGTGCTTTTGAGGCTCACGGATATGGTGTGTGTGTGTGTGTGTGTGTGTGTGTGTGTGTGTGTGTGTGTGTGTGTGTGTGTGTGTGTGTGTGTGTGTGTGTGTGTGTTATTCTTTACTCTATATGTTTCTTTTTAATGTGCGTTTATTTGTATATTTCTTTTTATCTGTGAAGTTTTAATATAGTATCTCTCGTTATATACTGATTAGAGGAAATTTCTTTCACTGCTTTGGTTTGCCCTCAAGTTTAATCAAATAGTGTAGTGCAGTGATAGTCAGCCAGGGTCCATGAACCTTTCCAGTATTGTGGTACATGGAAGGGTACCTGACATGGCCATCGTATATTAGAATGCACAGTACGACAGAAATGTTTTTGGAAGAAAAGTGTAAGTGAATTGTAAGAAAATAATTTAGATTTCTTAATGATTAAAGTATTACAAATAATTTTTGTTAGTATATTACCCTCAAACGGTATTTTGTTTTATTGTACATTTAACATCTAGTATATAGCTATCCTAGGAGGGAGTAGCTATTTTCTATGTTTAAAATAGAGACCTTATACTTTCATTTAATTATTTTTAGTCTCAAAACTAGAGAAAACGTTAGATATTCATACATTCTTTTATAATTAATCGTCCTTGGCGCGAGGGTACATGAATTTTCCACAAGCTTCGGGAAGCGTGCATGGACTTAGAAAAGTTTGAAGAACACGGTTCTTTTGCAAGTCTGCACAATTTTCAAAGACAGCACTGACAGCAGGAGTGATCGAGTACGGCCAAATCTTTTAGTGTCTGCCGTATCATTTTTGCTCATTAAGTCGTCTGGGGCTCAACAGGTAAAGCAAAAAGCAGGGTTTTATCATTAGTGGTGAAGGGGAATTTTTTTTATCTTGCTTTTTTTCTATGTGAAGGTAAGCCAAGAAGACACACACACACACACACACACACACACACACACACACACACACACACACACACACACACACACACACACACACACACACACACACACACACACACACACACACAAACAGTCTATTATATTCTTGGGTTCGCAGAAAACTGGATAAATAAATGAATAAATATGAAAATAAATAGTTAGGTAAATGAATATGTGAATAAATTAATAAATAGATAAATGGATTAATTAAAAAAAATGAAAAAAACAAGATCTCAGTAACAAAAAACCAGAGTAATCAACTCAAACCAAACACACACACACACACACACACACACACACACACACACACACACACACACACACACACACACACACACACACTGACACTACACTTGGCGTCGCTTCACCTCGTACTTCCTGCCCAGAATTGAGGAGTAATAGGAAGTGCAAGGCGGGCTAATTTGCACCTGTCGTCAGCCTTTCATCCCTCACACCTGTGGAGACGAATGCCCGGGCTGCTCCCGCGAAATGCTGGTGTGTCAGGGAAGGTGTTGGCGCTAATTTGTTTCCTCCTTAAGGCATCTCGGTCCGTACTTGATGATGTAAAGTGAGTGTTGGTTTATATAATGTTCCTCTGTGTGTGTATGTGTGTGTGGTGTGACTAAGGTTCTTCTGTAACTTTTATTTTATTGTTTTGTGTGTTTGTTTGGGGTTGTTTGCTTATATTTTTGTGTTTTTGTTAGCTGGTTTCTATTTCTTTTGTTTTTTTCAAGTATTATTTGTTCTTATGTGTTTATTTGTGTGTCTTTTTATAATAGTAGGTTTCTGTTCCTTTATTCTTCTGTTGCTATTTGTTTTCTGGTTTTTATCTATCCTTCTTTGTCTTTGTGTGTGTGTCTGTGTGTGTGTGTGTGTGTGTGTGTGTGTGTGTGTGTGTGTGTGTGTGTGTGTGTTTGACATGATTTTATGGGATTTATGTATTTTTTTTTTATCTTTTATCTTTGTCTTTAACCATCTGTTCATGACTCTTCAGTATGTTCATTAAGTTTATCGTTCATCCCTTTGTTTTTCCTGCTTTTCTTCTTCTTCTTCTTCTTCTTCTTCTTCTTCTTCTTCTTCTTCTTCTTCTTCTTCTTCTTCTTCTTCTTCTTCTTCTTCTTCTTCTTCTTCTTCTTCTTCTTCTTCTTCTTCTTCTTCTTCTTCTTCTTCTTCTTCTTCTTCTTCTTCTTCTTCTTCTTCTTCTTCTTCTTCTTCTTCTTCTTCTTCTTCTTCTTCTTCTTCTTCTTCTTCTTCTTCTTCTTCTTCTTCTTCTTCTTCTTCTTCTTCTTCTTCTTCTTCTTCTTCTTCTTCTTCTTCTTCTTCTTCTTCTTCTTCTTCTTCTTCTTCTTCTTCTTCTTCTTCTTCTTCTTCTTCTTCTTCTTCTTCTTCTTCTTCTTCTTCTTCTTCTTCTTCTTCTTCTTCTTCTTCTTCTTCTTCTTCTTCTTCTTCTTCTTCTTCTTCTTCTTCTTCTTCTTCTTCTTCTTCTTCTTCTTCTTCTTCTTCTTCTTCTTCTTCTTCTTCTTCTTCTTCTTCTTCTTCTTCTTCTTCTTCTTCTTCTTCTTCTTCTTCTTCTTCTTCTTCTTCTTCTTCTTCTTCTTCTTCTTCTTCTTCTTCTTCTTCTTCTTCTTCTTCTTCTTCTTCTTCTTCTTCTTCTTCTTCTTCTTCTTCTTCTTCTTCTTCTTCTTCTTCTTCTTCTTCTTCTTCTTCTTCTTCTTCTTCTTCTTCTTCTTCTTCTTCTTCTTCTTCTATATATTTGTATCCATTCCCCTTCTGCTCTTTTTATATTTCCTTTTATGTATTTCAGAATCCCATGTGCCTTCCTTTCCCTGCCCTCTGGTTCGCGTCTTTTCATAAGTATGTGTCTCAATTTGTCTTCTTTTACACCACGTTCCTGGAGGTATAAAAATAAATTCCTTGCCACCACTCTGACGAAAATAATGAAGTGAAAAGAACCAGTTTAAAACTCTCTCTCTCTCTCTCTCTCTCTCTCTCTCTCTCTCTCTCTCTCTCTCTCTCTCTCTCTCTCTCTCTCTCTCTCTCCACTGTGTACATTACGGGTTGCACCAGTAAAATATGTATGTTACAAAATTACATGGATTAAAGTATACAAATATTCCAAGCAAGGTGGTAGTTTTTATCTTTAGGTGTGTATTATGAAAATGATTCCCTGTGTGCGTCTCTCTCTCTCTCTCTCTCTCTCTCTCTCTCTCTCTCTCTCTCTCTCTCTCTCTCTCTCTCTCTCTCTCTCTCACGATAGCCATTTTTAATTTATTTGCAGTCAGGCCACGTACCGCCCGAAAATATTGCCCTGCAGCGATGTATATGTGTGTGTATAATATAAATTCCCCTCACCGTCCTTGCCCTGTCACCCCGAGCCACAGGACAGCGGTAGGGCGGCCTTTGATATAGGTGCCAGGGGAGGGGGGCGTCAGAGGAGCGTCAGGGGGTAGGCAGCGACCCCTCCGAACCGCGGCTTTGGTGTCTCGCTTGGTAATTAAAGTTGAGAGCCTTTGCTGTATAATTTTATATCTAGATCCGATTCTCCTGAGTTTCCGCCGCCGCTGTGTGTGTGAGGGAGAGAGAGAGAGAGAGAGAGAGAGAGAGAGAGAGAGAGAGAGAGAGAGAGAGAGAGAGAGAGAGAGAGAGAGAGAGAGAGAGAGATTCCAATAACGAAAATAAATAAAAAAGTAGGAGAGAAAAGCGAAATACTGATTAAACACACACACACACACACACACACACACACAGTGTGTGTGTGTGTGTGTGTGTGTGAGAGAGAGAGAGAGAGAGAGAGAGAGAGAGAGAGAGAGAGAGAGAGAGAGAGAGAGAGAGAGAGAGAGAGAATCTGTAGCATTTCCTAGTGTATGTGTTCGTGTGTGTACATGTATAGTGTATTTATTCATTTATTTGTGTGTGTGTGCGCTGCGCGCGCGCGCGCGTGTGTGTGTGTGTGTGTGTGTGTGTGTGTGTGTGTGTGTGTGTGTGTGTGTGTGTGTGTGTCCGTACGTGTCACAGTTGCATCTTGGTACGATATTCTCTGGGAACAAATCTGCAGATTCTGTAAAGAACTTTCTTTGTATTCACTGAGGGATATTGAATGTTGTGCTTTCTTTTCCTCAGTGTATCAGCAAACTGTTTATTTTCTTCTGTCCTTAATTCGCATCTTTATCAGTCTTCAGTCTTTTTACTGTATCTTGCTATGTTGTTATCATCCCAGTCTGTCTTTGGTACGTTCCATGCTTAGCAATCTTCAGCCTTTAGATATATCTTTATCTTCTTATGCTCTGATGATCTCAATCTGTCTTTCGTGCCTTTCATATTTAACAATGTTCAGCCTTTAATTTACCTTTTATTTTTCCTATCCTCTAATGATCTCACGCTCCCTTTCGTACCCTCTATCTTTAGCAATCTTCAGCCTTTTTACATTATTTTCCTATGCTCTTATGGTCTTAACCCACCCTTTTCTGCCTTCTGTCTTTAACAATCTTCATTCATTTTACCTCGCCTTTTATTTTCTTATGCTTTTATGATTTCACCCTCTCTCCGTCTTTAGCAATCTTTTACAGTACCCTTACTTTCTTATGCTCTTATGGTCTTGCCCTCCAGAAACTTCGAGTGGAGTCGGAAGAAGCCAATTCACTGTGATCACAATGGCAATGTTTACCTTGTGAAGTATCCCCTTATGTTAACAAGAGATTAAGAAAGTAGGGCAGCTTAATGCAGCTTTATATTTAATACGCTGAGCTGGAGAATAGAAGGATTATGAGTAGAAGAAAGAGAGGGACAAAAGAGCGAAGAAAATAAGAGGTAGAATAAAGGAAGGCGAGGATAAAGAGGGGTGAAATAAAGAATGACAGGAGGAAACCCATAGATAGAGGGTACAAAGAGGAGAAAACGTGATAATTATAGGAAGTAGTAAAAAAGAATAAGAGAAACACTAAAACGATGGAAGAAAATTGAAATGAGGAGGAATGAGAAAATAAAGATAATAAAAATAAAGAATGTGTGGAATTGCCATAGAAAGAGAGCGAAGGGACTGAAGGGAAAGATAAGAAGCAAGATCAAGGAAGAAAAGTGGAAGGAAGGATGAAAACTAAGCTGAGAAGAGGAGATAAGATTCAAAAGAAAGTATGAGAGAAAAATCAGTGAAATGAAAGCGAAAATGAGAAAAAAATAAATAAGAGAAACGATAACAAAGCTCAAATGAAAGGATGAGGAAAAGAAAACAATAAGATGAAAGCAAAAAAGAAAGAACATATGCAAGAAATGGAGAAACTAAGAAAAGAGGCTAAAGGAGATAAATGCAAGTGATGATAAAAAAAAAAAATAAGGAATAGAGAAAGATTATGGAGACAATGAGGAATAAAGTATGTTAGAAAAAGTAAATAAGACAAGAAAGAATGAAAGCAGGGAGCTCGTCGAAAGAGAACGAGGAGAAGAATATGATAAACAAGGAGAACAGAAAAGAAGGTTTTAGATGTATGAGATAATAAAAGGAATAAGAGAAGAACAACAGAGCGAAAGAAAAGAAGGATGGTAACGAGAATGAAAATAAAGAATGAGACGAAGAATGGCTTGGAATGAGAGCAAAGAGAAGGAAATAATAAAAAGAAGGTAAGAACAAGTTAAAAGAAGGAGTTTATTTAAAAAAAATATGATAAAAAAAGAGCAATAGGAGGATGATGAAAATCAAAGAAATAAGACGAAAGGATGGATATAGAAGATAGAACAAGAAAACAATAGAAAGAAGACAAAGATGGTGAAAAAAATAGTACGATAGATGAGAACTAAGAGACGAAAACTAAGAAAAAAGGAAGATGAAAACTAAAATAAAGTCGAAGGTAAAGAAAATAAAACACACACACACACACACACACACACACACACACACACACACACACACACACACACACACACACACACAGAGAGAGAGAGAGAGAGAGAGAGAGAGAGAGAGAGAGAGAGAGAGAGAGAGAGAGAGAGAGAGAGAGAGAGAGAGAGAGAGAGAGAGAGAGAGAGAGAGAGAGAGAGAGAGAGAGAGAGAACAGGGGAACAAATAGGAATAAGGGGGATGAAAATGAGGAAAACTATAGACGAAGAAACATAAACTAAATGAGTAAGAGAGAGAAAGAGAGACACAGTAAAAAAAATAATGAACAAAAACAATAAGCAAGAGGAGCAGTGGGTGATGAAACTGAGGTACTGTAGGAAATGCATGAGGGAAGAGGAAGTTTAAGAGGAAGGATCAAGAGTATAAGCCGGGTGGCGTTGATCCTCTTTGCGTAAGAGGGTGATTAATCAAAAGGTTTTGGGGGTTGGTGAAATGCGATTAATTAAGGGGATGAGGGACGAAGTCGAGAGAGAGGTTGTGGTGATGGTGGCGGTGGTGGTGGTGGTGGTGATAGTGTTGGTGGCGGTGGCGGCGGTGATGATGGTGGTGGTCATGAAATACTTTAGCAATTCAGTACACTTTGCTTGCTTTATCGCGCTCATTAACTAGAAAAGTCTCTCTCTCTCTCTCTCTCTCTCTCTCTCTCTCTCTCTCTCTCTCTCTCTCTCTCTCTCTCTCTCTCTCTATTCGTGTGCCTTCAGAGTAAACTAAGTTAGGCGGGAATCGCACTGGAGCGCGGACCATTTTGCATTGGATTTAAAGTCAATGAAATTTATTGAAAAGTTTGCCAACTCTCAATGATATTTTGTTTGGAATATATTGTACTGGCGAATTGCGTCGTTAGGGCCTGTTCTCTCTCTCTCTCTCTCTCTCTCTCTCTCTCTCTCTCTCTCTCTCTCTCTCTCTCTCTCTCTCTCTCTCATTCATTCATTCATTCTGTGTTTCCTTTTTCACCAGCTCTCTCTCTCTCTCTCTCTCTCTCTCTCTCTCTCTCTCTCTCTCTCTCTCTCTCTCTCTCTCTCTCTGTCTCTGTGTTTTGTTTCACGCTTCACAGTGCTTTTAATCTTTATTTTTCGCTTTTATGCTTCACCTCTTATTCCGTATTTCCGTGTTATTTAGTTTTATTTCCCAACATTCATATTTCTCATATTTTTTTCCCTATATTTTTGTTTTCTCCTTCCTCTGTGTATTTTAAAATTTTATTTTTCTGCTTTATTTAAAATTGTCAAGGTATTCTTTTCCATTATTTTCTGCACTTTATTTTCGTTTCGTTTCGTTTCATTATTTCTGCTTCTGCTTCATTCTTCCTCAGCTGCTGCGCCTTTCATTTACATTCTTTTCATTAATTCTTTATACTATTTCTTTTCTCCCTTCCGTCATCATATTTATGTAGTTGTCCTTTTTTTCACATCTCCCTTTTATCTTTCCTACATTTCCCCCCTTTACTGTTGCGCGCGTGTGCTCTTTTTTTCCTTTCCGTTTTCGTTACGTTTATTCCCGCCTGCCTTTTTAAAATTCCCTCGTTTGTTGTATTGAAGGCTCCGAATTAGCGATTTTTGGGCGGATTTTGGGCTGTGATTTTTTGGGCGGGATTTGAGCCAGGATTGAGTGTTCTATTGGAGCAAAGAAATGGGCTTAAAACGCGCCCTGTGTGCGTGTGCGTGTGTGTGTGTGTGTGTGTGTGTGTGTGTGTGTGTGTGTGTGTGTGTGTGTGTGTGTGTGTGTGTGTGTGTAAATGGAAAATAAATGTTGCAGAAATAAATGTATCTGAAGTTTTGTTATTCGGATGTTGGGGAAGGTCGAGAGAGAGAGAGAGAGAGAGAGAGAGAGAGAGAGAGAGAGAGAGAGAGAGAGAGAGAGAGAGAGAGAGAATCATGATTTCCGTGACAACGTATCATACGGATAATCACTCACTTTTTTTTCATTTCTGAGAGAGAGAGAGAGAGAGAGAGAGAGAGAGAGAGAGAGAGAGAGAGAGAGAGAGAGAGAGAGAGAGAGCCTAACAAAGACTCGTGAGTAAAACCTCTTCCCATTCCTTTTCCTCTATTTTCCTTCCATCTACCCTTCTCATTTGTCTCCCTTCACTTCCTTCCCTTCCCTTCCCTTCCCTTCCCTTCCCTTCCCTTCCCTTCCCTTCCCTTGCCCTATCGATTTACTTTCCCTCTCATCCCCTTCACCTTCAAGTCGTTTCCTTTCCTCTCTACCGCTCCCTCTTTCCTCCCCACTTGACCTATTCCCCTCACTGGATTTCGTCTCCTTGTCCTCCTCACCTTCAAATCACACTCTCTCTCCCCCTCCAAAACACAACCTTTCCCTAGTAAATTCATGCCCCCTCTCTCGCTTTTCCCCTCCAACACACCATCTTCCCCTACTACACCCGAGTTCCTGTTTCCTCCCATTCATCTTCCATCCTATCCTTTCTCCTCCTCCTCCTTCTCCTCCTCCTCCTCCTCCTCCTCCTCCTCCTCCTCCTCCTCCTCCTCCTCCTCCTCCTCTCACCTGGGTATGTATCCAATTTCCTGGGAACTCACGTCTGGTCATCGCTAAGGGAGATTATGACCCACAGATGCATAAAATTTCCCCTTTTCCCTTTACGCCTCCACCTCTTCCTTTCCTTCCTTCCTTCCTCCTCCTCCTCCTCCTCCTCCTCCTCTTTGTGTCGATACGCGCTGGAATCATTCTTCGCGGTGGTTTTATTTATTTTTTTTTTTTAGAGTGTATTTTTTTTCTTTTTTTTTCTTTTTCACTTGTAATGAGACGAGGAAAGTGTTTTGGTTGGAGGATTTAATGAAAATTGTGTGTGTGTGTGTGTGTGTGTGTGTGTGTGTGTGTGTGTGTGTGTCAGTGCAGAGCGGGTAGGGTACAAAATTTACTTTAAAAAGAATGTTCGTTCACAATGAAAGTCCAAAAACGAAGAGCTTGGAGAGTTGGCCAGTTTATTTTCTGAGGTGTACTGCTCGTCTTCTCTTGAGACAGTTCAGGGAGGAAGGAAGAAAATCCAACAAGAAGAGATTTTCAGCGTTTACCAGTAACAGGAGAGAAAGAGTGAGGATTGTAGTTAACTCTTGCATTAGTAAGGTGAATAGAATAAGAGAAGGAGTAAGAAGGAAAGGAGAAAGGCATGTATTTAGCACGTAGTGAGCTGTAACCATGGAAATAGCGGTAAAAGATGTAATGATGTGGGGGTGAGTGAGACATTCTAGACTATTTATTAAAGGAGAGGAGCCGATGAAACGATAAGCTTTTGACGCCATCTTAATTATATATGCACTACCACTACTGCTACTACTGATGTTACTACTACTACTACTACTACTACTACTACTACTACTACTACTACTACTACTACTACTACTACTTTTACTACTACTGCTATTAGTATGATTACTTTTACAAACCTCTTAAGTGCGCAATTGTCATATTCGTCCTCTTCCTTCTTCCTCCACCACCACTACCGCCACCTCCTCCTCCTCCTCTTCCTCCTCCTCCTCCTCCTCCTCCTCCTCCTCCTCCTCCTCGTTTTCCATTAATATTAAAGTAGATTCGTTGTGGGTTTGCTGCCAGATAAAAAAGTTTGTGAAATTAATTGTACGATTTCCGTGGAGCAACATTTATTCATCTGTGGGTGGGAAGGTGGATGAGAGGGTGAATGGTTGCGTGGATAGGTGGGTGGGTGGATGGATGAATGGGTGGGTTGGTGGGTGTGTAGATGGTAAGTGGGTGAGTGAATGGATGAATGAATGAATGGATCGATGAGTCAGTGCTCGGATGGATGGATGGATAAGAGGATTGCGAGGTGATTGAGTGGTTGAGTGGATGGGTGGATGTGGATGAGTAAGTGGTGGATGGGTTGAACATTATATTAGTGTGTGCGGATCCACATGCTGCCTTCACGAAGCCTGTAGTCCAGACGTCTGAGTCTAGAGACATTTTGGGGACGAAGGGGTTTGGGTACCAAGTGTCTCGAGTACCGAACGTCCTGAGGCCTATTTGCACTCAGGCCGATCTGTCTTGAGGATCACATAACCTGAGTACTATCTGCCCCAGTACCAGAGAGAGAGAGAGATAGAGAGATAGGGAGAGAGAGAGAGAGAGAGAGAGAGAGAGAGTGAGAGAGAGAGAGAGGGAGAGAGGGAGAGAGAGAGATGTGAGAGAGGGGAGAGAATGACAGACATAAAGGTAAATGGATATTGGCAGACATAGAAAGGTGTAACGCTCGTGGGACTTAACACACACACACACACACACACACACACACACACACACACACACACACACACACACACACGCGGCATTCTGAGTGACTTCAGGGATAAAAATAATTGAAAAACGAGAAGAAAAAAAAATTTCACCACCACCACCACCAGCACAACCACCACCAGCAACAACAACAACGAGGGTAAACAACCTCGCTAGTTAATCGGAATCAGATAGAAGGGAGCATAAAAACAAGCCTCACTCACCTGTTATTAGATGTTTGGCAATCGCTGTCAAGGTTAATTAGCAGCAGTTTTTGGCGGTAAAAATTAGTCTAATTTGCCTGATGATCGGATGTTGGTGTTTTGCTGTGTGTGTGTGTGTGTGTGTGTGTGTGTGTGTGTGTGTGTGTGTGTGTATAGGGGCGATCAGATAGATAGATAGATAGATAGATAGATAGATAGATAGATAGATAGATAGAGAGAGAGAGAGAGAGAGAGAGAGAGAGAGAGAGAGAGAGAGAGAGAGAGAGAGAGAGAGAGAGAGAGAGAGACGTACAAACTGACTTACACTTTCAATAAACATAAAAACCAGCAACAGCACAGATCAGAAGAGACCGACAGACCAGGAAACATAAAAATCAAGAGACTAAATAACTACAGATACAGATACAGAGATACAGAGACCAAAAAATCAACAGACGGAGAGATCGAGAGACAAGAGATTGACAAAGAAAAACTAAGAGACCAAAAATCATATAAATTGTCAGATGGGAAGATAGAGAGACAAAATGACTAATAAGCAGATAAAGAAAATGACGCACAACGAGAGACCGAGGCACGAAGAGACCAAGAAAGTAACTAAATGAGACCGAGAGACGGAGAAATACCCAGAGACCAAGCAATTAAGAAATCCCTAAAAAAATACTTATGAATCGAGACCGAAAGACCGAGATGAACAAGAGACGGAGAGACTGAACATAAACACCAAGGAACCGAGAGACTTAAGGGAGACCGAGAGAGAGAGAACAAGAGACAGTGAGATTGAGCTTAATGGATGGATAGATGGATGGATGAGTGGATTAATTTAACTTTTTTTTGGATAATTCAGCCTATTCTCATTTGCGGAGATAGATGAATAGATGGATAGATAGATGAATGGATGGATGGATGAATGAAAAGATCTAGAAACTGAGAGACAAAGACCTAGTTACTGAGAGAGACCGAGAGAAAGACCATCTCTCACGCGCCTCTTCAGTGTTTGATGACATTGCCGAAAAAAAGTAGTGAAAAAAGTAGGGAAAGTAGAAAAGTAGGGCAAAAATCTCCCGTGTCCTCGTTCTCGTCTCCTTCCTTGTCTCGTTCGTCACAATTTGGCGGTGAGGCGGCGCGGGCTGATCGAGGTCGTCTGAGGGTAATGGAGATCACAGGGGCGATAATTGGCCTCGTTTGAGTGTAATTAAGGCAGTAATTAGGGTCATGCTCAGGCCACGTCGATGATTGGTGTGCGCTTTTTTCTAATTTGATGACCCGATTATGTGATTATTAGCGGTAATGTGATTGGTGTTACTGTTGTTGTTATTATTGTTGTTGTTGTTGTTGTTGTTATTACTCTTGTTATTACTGTTGTTGTTGTTGTTGTTGTTTCTGTTGTTGTTGCTGTTTTTTCTGTTGTTGTTGTTGTTCTAATTACTATCAACATCATCATCATTCCCTTCATCATTAGTGTTGTCTGCTGCTCTTAGATATCGTCGCCAGTACCTTTTATCCTCTCCCTCATTCACCAAGACACAGCTGTCTCGTGTCTCCCTCACCTCCATCTTTCCATCTATAAATCTCTTCTCGATCTTCTCCCTTCCACTCGGCTCTTCCACGTACTTTTCTTAGCGTTATCTTCCTCCTCCCTCAGAACATGACCAAACCATCTCAGCTGCGCCTCTATAGTTTCCTTCATTACTGACACAGCTACTTCCTCTGTCCTGATGTCATCGCTTCTCTCGATGAAAGTCTCCCATCAACCATCGCAGCGTGCTTTCCTTCCCTCTCAGCGCCATGCCTCTGCACCATACAATGACACAGGTATTACAGACGCTGTGTAGAGCTTTACTTTCAGAAAGATCTTTACTCTTGGTATTATTGTTATTGTTATTGTTATTAGTATTAGTAGTGGTAGTAGTAGTAGTACTAGTGGTATTATTATTATTATTATTATTATTATTATTATTATTATTACTATTATTATGATCATTATTATTATTAGTAGTAGAAGTAGTAGTACTAGTAGCAGTAGTAGTGATGATAATAGCAGTTCTGTCAATGTTGTTGTTGTTATTGTTATGACTTTCTCCCACTATCATTATATTTACGGCGAAAATTTGTTCCATATTGTTCTCCTTCTTTTTATATTTTTGTTCGTATTTTTTACTAGAAAGAAAACAAAATTATGAATAAATGTTCACATTTTTCTTCGTATTCTTTTTTTTTTTTTTTATTTAGCAGAAGAAAACACAATTATAACCATAAATATTTTGTTTTTTATGTCACAGTTTGTATCTTGATCCACCTTTTGTTGCCCCCTTAACACTTTATTGCCGGAAAGAAAGAAACTCCTTTTCGGGGAAACTTACTGTGCTTCATGCTTCTCTTTCTGAGCCTTTCCCTCTGATATATCCTGCCACGTAATCTCTCTCTCTCTCTCTCTCTCTCTCTCTCTCTCTCTCTCTCTCTCTCTCTCTCTCTCTCTCTCTCTCTCTCTCTCTCTCAGGGATATATGTTCTCCTCACAGCAGTCTGGCTTTTCTCTGTATGAACTTTCCCTTTAAATTTTTGGAGGAACCAGAAATCTCGCGTCTATTTCCACCCTTATCACGGCAGCGAGATTGCGTGTTTCGTGTTGCGGTTGTTCCTCTGGTTTTTCGCTTTTGTATATCGTCTCTCTCTCTCTCTCTCTCTCTCTCTCTCTCTCTCTCTCTCTCTCTCTCTCTCTCTCTCTCTCTCTCTCTAAAGGGCTATTTTTTAGGATTAAAGAACGTACTGTATTATTTTATATAAGAAATCAGTCTAATCCAAGGAAATTATTAATATAGGTTTAAAGAATAATCTCTCTCTCTCTCTCTCTCTCTCTCTCTCTCTCTCTCTCTCTCTCTCTCTCTCTCTCTCTCTCTCTCTCTCTCTCTCTCTCTCTCTCTCTCTCTCTCTCTCTCTCTCTCTCTCTCTCTTCCTTTGCATGCTAACGCCGAATCTTATATTTTTGATTCAAACTTCAAGTCCTGACTCTGCTTAATTAATCACTGTTAAGTAGGAAGATAAAATCGAAGAAAGTTTTGTCAGTAAGAGGAAAGGAGATAGAAGAGGAGAGAGGAGGAGCCGCAAGAGGAGAAGAGGAAAGAGGAGGAGCCACAAGGGGAGAAGAGGAGAGAGGAGGAGCCAGGAGAGGAGAGTGTACGAGAGGACGTGATAGAAGAGAAGAGTTAGTAGAGGAAGTTGAAGAGGAGGAGAAGGAAGGAGAGACTTTAAGAGAGGAGACTATTAGAGTTGAAGAGAAAAACGATAATTTCTGGAAAAAGATAAATGGAAAATATGAAATAGAAATACTCCAAAATGAGGTTGAGATACGAATACAAAAATAATAAAAAAAAAATAGAGGAAAAATATACAAATTCCACCAATTAAGTAAGACGAAAAGTAACAGAAAAAAAAACTAATTAAATAAGAACAAGAAAAAAGAAAAAAAATACGTAAAAGAGCATATTATCAGAGAGAGAGAGAGAGAGAGAGAGAGAGAGAGAGAGAGAGAGAGAGAGAGAGAGAGAGAGAGAGAGAGAGAGAGAGAGATACAAAATAGATTAGTGAGAGGAAAGCTTTGACTACCTGAGCAGTTTATTATCTCGTTACAAGGATCAAAGCGATTCCCTTATTGGTGCAGAATTAGGCTTGATAATCAGACGACGGAGCAGGAATGTGACTCAATTTTTTGCCGAAACCTGGAGGAAGAGAGAGAGAGAGAGAGAGAGAGAGAGAGAGAGAGAGAGAGAGAGAGAGAGAGAGAGAGAGAGAGAGAGAGAGAGAATTACTGATATTACTAAATACATTACTAAACCTCCTCCTCCTCGTCCTCCTCCTCCTCCTACTCGTCCTCCTCCTCCTCCTCCTCCTATTACTACTACTACTACTACTACTACTACTACTACTACTACTACTACTACTACTACTACTACTACTACTACTACTACTACTACTGCTACTACTACTACTACTACTACTACTGC
>NC_087187.1:7550000-7552500 GCF_035594125.1 Scylla paramamosain
CAACATCCCCTCACTGTAAACTGCTTCCCCTCATCCTAATATCCTTCCCTAACCCTAAATAAACTTTCTTCACCCTAGACAAGCATCCTTCACCCTGCCTCGCCTCATCCTGCCCTGCCTAGCTTGCACCCTCACAATTTCAGTGTTTAAATGGTGAAATGTAATCCGGCCAAGTGATAAATTAGTACTATTTGTGTTTTATTCACGAGGATCAAATTCTTCTGGATATCCCCCACGGCTGAGAGAGAGAGAGAGAGAGAGAGAGAGAGAGAGAGAGAGAGAGAGAGAGAGAGAGAGAGAGAGAGAGAGAGAGAGAGAGAGAGAGAGAGAATGGTTATGATATTGATTGAAGTGAAGACTGTGACTAAATTGTGATGATTGTTGTTGTTATTTTTGTTGTTGTTATTGTTGTGATGATGGTTATTATTATTATTATTATTATTATTATTATTATTATTATTATTATTATTATTATTATTAACAGTAGCAGTAATAGTAGTAATAGTAGTTACAATGATAACGACAACAATAATTATGAGGATGATAATGACAACAGTAATGATGATAACCATAACAATAATAATAACACCAATAATAACGGTGAAAATAATGACAACATTCAACATTGCACGGAACCAATCGTCGTTTCGGTAACAAAAAAGAAACCGAATATTGGTAACAAGGTAGCTTTCTCTCACAAATTTTCTAGCTTAGCGAGGCACGTTACGTATAATTCAGATCACCATTCATTAAAAAGCACAAATGGAATGCAAAATATATAATCCTCTAACCACTAAATGATGACTGATGCTTTTTTTTACACATTTTATTTTTTTTTTATTTACTCGGTTTTTGAAATGGTTACGAAACTAATATATGTCTTTATTAATATGGATGGGTTAATAAATGGTGACATGTTTATGTAACCACTTAGCATATAACGATGCCATTTATCTATTTATTTGTGGCATTCTGCGGTCATATGCAGTTCGGTATATTGTTTGTGTGCTCGTATTAATTGATCTACTGATTCATTCACTAATCTATTCATTAATTTCATTTCTATATGCACTTCTGTTTATCTATTTATTTATTTATTTGTTTGTTTATTTATATATGCATCCATTTACTCATCAGCTTTTCCGTATATGGGATGCTGAGCAAGGATACACAAATAGATATAAATAATCGTACATACGAGTAATTGCCACCAAAAGGAATATTCCTAGTTTACGCAGAGTATCATTCCGAATCTATTCAAAGTAACACCTCTAGTCAACCCAAGACAGCATATTCAGTCTGCTCACCGCGATACTTCTAGTCTATCAAGGGCAGTATATTCAGTTTACCCAGAACAACATTCCAACATCCCAAATCCACCCAAAGCAGCATTCCAACTCCACCCAAAGTCCAAGTCTATTCAAAGCAATATTCCAAGTCTATTCAAAGCAACATTCCCAATCCACCCGGACCAACATTCCCAGTATATCAGAGCAGCATTATTAGTTTACCCAGCGCATTATTCCTAATCTACCAAACGAAGCACATTAAGTCAATCCACAGCATCATTCCAAGTCCACCCAAAGCAACATTCCAAATCCGCTTCATTTCCATCATGCAAGGAGTGTACGTACAATCCGGCGTGGGTGCTCCAAGCGTGGGTCGTGACGTGCAGGTGAGCCAAGCACGCCGCCGCCGCCCCTGCACCGCCACTGAGCGTGTGCCAATGGCCCTCCAGCATTATATCACGCCTGGGATGGTGGAGAGTATGCCGGAATTAAACCCATTATTTTGTGCCTGAAAATTATAATGAGACTGGGCCATTATGGGTTGTGTGTGTGTGGAGGGGGTATATGCGTGCGTGGAGAGAGAGAGAGAGAGAGAGAGAGAGAGAGAGAGAGAGAGAGAGAGAGAGAGAGAGAGAGAGAGAGAGAGAGAGAGAGAGAGAAAGCATTAAAAATAGTGTATATATCATTCTAACGCAGCAAAATACACCCACTACATGAAATTCAGTCCACCACACTACACACTCTTTTACAGCGCAAATCACTGCCTACATACACTCTTCCCACACACCATTGAACACACACCTACGTACCTACAATCCTTAACACCCTCAACAACCTTCCCGCAACACTCTCGTACACCCATTGCGCAACACAACTTCATATCCCACTACAACGCTGCACCTTTTTCCCTACTGCCAATAGCCTTTGCACTTCCACGTTCATTACCTTACCTCCTCACCATCCTCCCACTCACTATAACACGCTCCAGGCCTTCACTATGAGTCTTCCCTTCCTCCCTCTTCCTTCCCCTACACCCTGCTGGGATACACTTACTTAACTTATTGCAGAATTTGAGAGCTAGGGGGTGCTTGAGTTTTCTGGAGAGAAGAAAATTTTTGAGTAAATTTAGAAAACTTCCTGATCAAAGATAATTCAATAGCATCTTCAGGTCTTCGTCATTTTTCTTCTCTTTTCTTACGGAGGAGGAGGAG
>NC_087187.1:7555000-7585000 GCF_035594125.1 Scylla paramamosain
GTATCCTGCATCTTTTTTTTTCATTTTAATTTTCAGGTGATTGTTCATATTTTTGTTTTCTTGTTTTGTTTGGATCTTTGAAGTTCAAGGTTGTTCTCTGGGTTTCCTTCATTCGTGTTGTTTCTTTTCTCTCCGTTACATTAAATCTCATGTTTTTCCGATTTCATTCTTGCCTGCTTTTTAGTTATCGTTGTCCGTTTTGCTCGTCATTCTTATCTTCGCCGTCATCATTATCATCCTCCTCCTCCTCCTCCTCCTCCTCCTCCTTCTCTCCCTGCTGCTGGTTGGACTTTCTTTGTATATTCCTTTATATATTACTCCTCCTTCTTTTTTATGATATATTTGAATGACACCGATGACTGACTAAACTGAAGTGTATCAAAACTTTCTGACGATATATAAATTGCAACCAGAGTAATTTCAACGACGGACAGAAACCTTGCAGTTAGATCTAGTCGTAAACAAACTAACTCACTAGGCCAGCAGATGACAACTGAAATTCAACGTCGGCAAATGTAAAGACTTGCACGTCGGAAGCAAGAGTGGCAAAGCTCATTACTTAATGATTGGACAACAACTTTCAGCAGAAGATAAAGAGAAGAATCTCAATATCATAATCTCTAATGATTTAAAGCCTAGCAAACAGTGCTTAGAGATATCTAAAACTGTTAATATAAACCAGTTGGCTTCATAGGACGAGGTTTCGAAAACAAGTCAGGAAACACAATATTAATGCTATGATTCTGTAGTCATACACCATCTCGCATACTACGGTACGTGCAGTTTTGGTCTTTCATATTATATATTCTACAGAAGTGGAAAAGGTGGAGAGAGTGCAACGGAGAATTACAAAGATGATTCCTAGGCCAACAGACATGCCATATGAGGAAAGACTAAAGGAATTACTCGTAGATCTGTTCAGCGAAACAACGGAGAATGCGAGGCAATTACTCCAACAAAACAAGAAGACTGACGTTTCTAAAATAATTGGGAAAAGATTCTTGACAAACGTAATAAAACATTCTTTTTTACTCAGATCGTTAACACTTGGAATTCCTGCCATCCAGTCTCGACGAGAGCGAATCGACCATTGCTTTCAAGAACTGATTAGACAAATACCTCGACATCTAAAGTATTGTCTGTTCTCTTCACGACTGAATTCGTCTCTGTAGTCAATAGTTATAGTAGTTTTATTGTTATGTAGTGGTAGTGTCTTTTGGGACTGATACTCTCGGTGGGCCTTATTAGTTGTTCTTTTTTGTTGCCGTTCGCAGGTGCCCCTCATATATAAAAAAAACAAACAAACACATGCACAGGAAGTTGCAGCAGGAAAATCCGGTGAGGTGCCTGTGGTATCCCCGCGTCCTCGGTAAACGGGAATTAAGTTCCCCTCGCCTGTCCAGCTCTGGCGAGCCTTTCTATTTCAAGATTTTCACGTTTTTATCATTCCTATAAAAATTTCCATGCAGCTTTTCCATGATGATTTTTTTTTTTTTTCATTTCATGCCAGGTACTGCTGGAGGGAGCGTTAGATGGGGAGAAGCCTTCGTCTTTGCTATCCTGTGTCTCTTCCTTTATATTCGATAGTGTAGAAGACCACAAACGTCCTCGTGGGGGCCAGCAGGTCAGTTACTGTTTGTGCTTTGTTTGTGATTCTCGTAATGCTTCTCCTCCTCCTCCTCGTCTTCCATATACAGGGCGGATATCTGTTGCTCAGTTCCTCTCTTAACTGAAGGAGAGAAATGAGAAGGGAAGGCAAGGAAAAATATAAAAGATAAGGCAATAGTACAATTCTTACACCCCAACATTTTTCCTCCTCCTCCTCCTGTGATTGAAGCTTTAAAATCCCAAATCTTCTTGTTGAAATAATCTTGAAGCAGTATTTCGGGTGACTAGCGCGCCAGTAACACGTGATAATGGCAGACAATAAAAAAGGAGAAAAGTATAACGCAATTTTTCAGTAAACCTTGTATTGTAGCGGTTAGAGCTGCAGACCACTGGGAGGGGCTCACGGCTTCAGGGATTAGCTGGGGAGAGATATAGACGCGATCAGTTCACCTTTAGATCAGTGTTTTCCAGAAATTTGGTTTTTGTTGGTATTGTGATTCCCCTTTTTCTATGAGACGTGTTATGACAGCAGCTGTTTATCGTTTCTAGTTATCTTTCCCTCCGCCGCTGAATGTACCAGGATTTGTGTATATTTTTTGCATCTTCCTCTGGTTTCTGTTTGTACTGTGTGGTTATACAGTGATTCAGTGCGTTAAGATTTTTGTTGTTGTTTTCATGCAAGGTACAGTATGTCCCAGAGAGAGAGAGAGAGAGAGAGAGAGAGAGAGAGAGAGAGAGAGAGAGAGAGAGAGAGAGAGAGAGAGAGAGAGAGAGAGAGAGAGAGAGAGAGAGAGAGAGAGAGAGAGAGAGAGAGAGAGAGAGAGAGAGAGAGAGAGAGAGAGAGAGAGAGAGAGAGAGAGAGAGAGAGAGAGAGAGAGAGAGAGAGAGAGAGAGAGAGAGATCCTGGCACTACTCTACTCTGTTCTCCAGCACGTTGTTTACCAGTTCAGCAGATACCTCCGTTAAAAACATGTCCTCTCTTGTTTGCTCTTGATATATATTCTTATGTGTTCCTCTTCTCGTGTTGCTCCTCTGAGTCTCCACCACCACTACCACCACCACCACCACCACCACCACTCCCTGCCCGTCCTCCGTCCTCAGAGCAAGTCTTTTCATATATTTTCTTTTTCCGTGTTTTACTTTCCAGCTTTACCTTCTCCTGCTTCACAAATCTTGATGTAGGTCGAAGCTCTCTCTCTCTCTCTCTCTCTCTCTCTCTCTCTCTCTCTCTCTCTCTCTCTCTCTCTCTCTCTCTCTCTCTCTCTCTCTCTCTCTCTCTCTCTCTCTCTCTCTCTCTCTCTCTCTCTCTCTCTCTCTCTCTCTCTCTCTCATGTGTACTGTCTTTTCTTTTAATGTTCACCTGTTTTTTTGTTTGATTGCCCTTCACTTCTCTTCATTTCTCTTTCATTTTCCTTTCCTGTTCTCTAATTCTCTGCCTTCGTTTTGTCTCCTTTTCCTTTTTCTTCACCTTCAGGAAATTTTTCTTCGTCGTTTTTCTCATCTTCCCTGCCTTCTGTTCTTACCTTCTTTCCTATTCCAACCTTCTTTTATTCTTTCCTCTGCTATTCTTACCACTCCTATTCTTACCTTCTCTCCTATTTCTCCCTGATTTTCTCCTGCGTCCTCTCTTCGTCTCTTTGCGTTGTACGGAGTGAATAGAAGGTCGAGCTAGGTTGGGAGAAAGTTATAATGGTCGCAGGATAATCACTCAAGTTTGCACGGTTTCATATTGGATTATAACTGGTGTAAGGAGGGAGGGATTGTGTGTGTGTGTGTATGTGTGTGTGTGTGTGTGTGTGTGTGTGTGTGTGTGTGTGTGTGTGTGTGTGTGTGTGTGTGTGTGTGTGTGTGTGCGTGGTCTCCTTCCCCTCGTCTTTTCACGGTGACTTTTTTAATTTTAAGTTTTGTCCCTTCATTCATGTCGTCCTTTTCTCTCCTGGTCCTTTTATGTGGTTGCGACACAGGTTCACGGACACACACACACACACACACACACACACACACACACACACACACACACACACACACACACACACACACACACACACACACACAAGTCATTGTTGTTCATATGTAGTTTATGAAGACAATTGATTATGGAAACATACTGACTGATTTATCTGTCACACTACGTGGAGCACATATCAGTTTCTCTCTCTCTCTCTCTCTCTCTCTCTCTCTCTCTCTCTCTCTCTCTCTCTCTCTCTCTCTCTCTCTCTCTCTCTCTCTCTCTCTCTCGGTGACACAGTAGGGCATGTCGTAACTTTCCGGAGTGTTGAGGTCGTCCCTTGGTACAGTATTATGCCTCAAGTTTTTGTCCATGCATTCATGGCGGCGCCTTGAGGGAGTAACAAAACACGGTGCCAGTACAAACACCTTCATTCCTATGTACACACAGCACAGACAATCTATGATATTTAGCCACACGCTCAGCGTCACCGTGGTCAGTTCATGATGCTGGCTAGAGTGCTCCACTCTGGGGCACGCCGGTGTGGCCTGGAAGCCAGTTTTTCGCGGTGTTTCCGCCGCGCCACCAGCCATGTGGTGGCAGCCCAGCACGTGGCAGGCCCTGCTGTGGCGGATTTACAGCAGGTCCGCAGCGCACGCATGTCCGCTGTGGGTCAGAAGGGCCCTCCGTAGTACAGCCTCGGTGCTACTGGTTCGGCCCTTCACCAGCCACGTGGCTGCCGCGGTGGCCCACACGCCGCCCGCAGCGGCCAGGGCGGGGCCCGGTAGGTGCAGCAGCAGAAGCAGGTTGGCCAGCAGGGCGAGCAGAGGTAGGAAGGGCGTGGTGTCCCGCTGGTCCCGTCTCGGGGAAGGGTTTCTTGGCTGAAGCCACAACCCCACCCCGCACACCACACAGCCGCCCACACACAGCACGACACCCGCCCACGCCCACACCCCAAGGCCCAGCTCTTTCGCACCCCGCACCACACCCGCCCCCACCACACAGTCCACCATGAAAGTCACCATCAGGAACCGAGAAGTTCGCCACGACAGCCACGTGGGCGGGATGGGCGGGTCTAGCGCCGAGGACCACACGCCGCCCCGCCACTCCACGGCCACCTGGCGCGGCGCGTCCTCGTCCAGGATGGCGGGAGGCGCCTCCGTCAGCTCGTCAAAGTTGTGGCAGCTGCGGGAGGGCACAGCGGAGGGGGTCCACGTCGGGGCCTCTGGCGGTCTGCGTGGCGCCTCTGGCCGAAATCTACGAGCTAGGAGAGCTGCTGCCCCGGCAACGCCCGCGCTGAGGCCACCGGCGCCCGCCGCGTGGCGCAGTAGCCATGAGGAACAGAGCATGGCAGCGAGGGTGGCGCCGCCGCCACAGCAGAGGATGGCGGTCCAGGGAGTGGCGGTGAAGGGCGAGATTCTCTCTAGCATCGCGGGCGCGAGGCCGTCTCGGCCCAGGCCGTAGGCTAGGCGGGAGCCCGCCAGCAGCGCGCCCACCATGCCCGCCCACAGGCCGGCCACGCTGCCCACGCCCACGAGAACCTTCACACCTATCAAGGAAGCTCCCGGGAAAAGGTGGATGAAGGTGGCGGAGGGCGCGAGGGCGGGGGAAGCCAGGGTGGCGGAGAGGGCCGTAGGCAGCAGCACCAGGAAGGCAAGCACGCCCACGGCCACTCCTACGCGCTGAGCTGAACACTGGTAGCGATTGCACTCCCCCGCCATCAGCCCCGCCAGGTGGGCGCCCCCCATGCCCACGCTCAGCACCGCTGCGCCGCTCACCACCTGGGGAGGGAAAGTGTCCCTGGAGTAGACAAAGGCCTTTGTTCATTCTCTCAAAAGTCACCATAAAAGTCGTGAGTATTTAAAGCTACACACGCGGATGCTCACCCCGTGCAGGCCGCGGGGCAGGAAGCCCTGTACTCCCGTCCAGTGCCGCGGGTCAGCGCCCACCAAGGCCGTCACGGCAGCCGTCACCAGCGCTGCGAGTGACGCTGCCACGCCCACCACACCTGCCCGACACGCCACCTGTGGACAGAGTATAATGAACAGGAGGGTCACGTGTAGCACAGAAGTGTTTACCGTGCCACGTCTTGGTGCCTCGCCGCCTCACCTTGGTGCCCAGCACGGCAGTCATGGTGGCCACCAGTGCCAGTGCCGCCGCCAGCAGGTCAGGCTGCGGCGCCAGGTAATCAGAGTCCCGCAGGGGTCGAGGCAGCGCCAGGCCTCCCAGGGCGTCCCGCACAGAGAAGTTTGCCGCCGCCGCCACGTACTCACTGCCACCCCGCGCCGCTGCGGAAGGAAAGTTTCATTTAGCATTAGGACGAGCAGCATGTGACGCTCACGCAAGAGTTGGCGTGCAGCACAGGTGTGGGACCTACCGAGGGCAGGCAGCAGCACCAGGTCAAGCAGCAGCGAGGCGGCCACCAACACCGCCGGCAGCTCCCCGAGCGACACGTAGACGTGGGTCACTACGCCGCCCCCAGGGGTGCGCTGCCCCAGCTCCCCGCACACCGCTCCTGCAGACACGAGGGAGGAAAAAGAATTAGAAGCAAACACTCACATAAAACCACCTATCACTCACCCACCCACACCCACACACACACACACACACACACACACACACACACACACACACACACACACACACACACACACACACACACACACACAGTCGGTGGTAATCCCTGTATAGTGTTTCTGAGGATCTGCATAAAATCACTCAACAGTATTTAAACGAGACTCTGCATTAGAATGACGCTGCAATTCAACTCAAAGAATTGTCTGCGGATTTGAATAAGCCGGGCGGGTGCGGCGCCTGAACCCCTGCGGCTCTCGCTTCACGCGGCGCCGCTCCTCACCCCCCAGCTCCTCAGTTACCCACAGGCTGTTAATCCCCCCAGCCGCGCCTTCCGCAGCACTCACAGCTTGTCAGGGGAGCTAATGGCCATATTGTCACCGTCTTTACTTTTCTGTTATCATCTATTTTTCTTTCACGTCCGCGTCTCAAAGCCCTGCAGGACGCGGGATGGCGCGGCAGGTGGCAGGTTTCCAGGACAGCCACATATTTCACCTCGCTTCGTGTGCTGTGTCATGATTAACCCTTTCTTTTATATCACTTTGTAGACATTTATCTTTATACTACAGTCTCCTAAATAGTACTGTAGCCTAGAACAGACAAAATTAACCTCTTATTTCTCTCTCTCTCTCTCTCTCTCTCTCTCTCTCTCTCTCTCTCTCTCTCTCTCTCTCTCTCTCTCTCTCTCTCTCTCTCTCTCTCTCTCTCGCCTCATGTGCTCAGAATGTTAAAGGAAAACCACAGCAGTAAAAACGTTAATAGTGGATTAACATGCACTAATTACCACAGCATTTTGAGTTTCCCGTCCGTCTTAAGCCTCTGATCTGCTTGTAATCCTTTAGGTGTCTAGTTTTGCAAGGAGTCTGTCAGGAAGAGAAGTAAAGATTGTGGAAAACATGAAACAAGGTGGAAGTTTGACAAGTTACTCGGTTTCTGAAGGCGACTGTAACTGTGTGTGTGTGTGTGTGTGTGTAGGTTAATAGTTGTTATAGTTTGTTGCGGATTAATATAATGTTCTTGCACTACAACTAGCGAATGTGTAATAATGCGCATCGTTATATAGTGGAGCTGTGTCTATAATCGCAATCTATAACTGTATTCGGTTTGTTGTCCGTAAACGTTTGTGTTTGTATGTGTGGGGGGAGATGTCTGCAGCACACGAGAAGTAAGAGAGAGAGAGAGAGAGAGAGAGAGAGAGAGAGAGAGAGAGAGAGAGAGAGAGAGAGAGAGAGAGAGAGAAGAAAATAAAGGAAAAGAAAACGATAAAAAAATTTCGAACTGCGGTGCTTGTAAACATCTCTCGAATGACACGTCCACTTTACCATGAAGATCTCCTCCTCCTCCTCCTCCTCCTCCTCCTCCTCCTCCTCCTCCTCCTCCTCCTCCCCTTGTCATCAATGGCTTTGTAATCCTCGCTGCTTCCTAATTAGATTCTCGTTTTACAACCAACACATGCTAGACATCTTTTGCGAGCCAATTATTTTTTGTCAGCCTTTTGGAGAGTGTTGTGAATTCCTATTTTCTTATTTCTGAGAGGTGGGTATTTTTAAGCTTCAACTGTATAGAAAATTGCTCAGTTTATTGATTTTTTCATCCAGAAGCGATCACAAGAATATTTTCAGAGAGAGAGAGAGAGAGAGAGAGAGAGAGAGAGAGAGAGAGAGAGAGAGAGAGAGAGAGAGAGAGAAAGGTGTAATATAAAGCTTGATAATTTCACCCATGTATTGTAACCGGATAGTGACTTCAGATTTTTTCGGAGAACTAGAAGTAAAAGGAAGAAGAGGAAGAGGAGGAGGAGGAGGAGGAAGAGTAGGGAGAATTCAAGTTGATGTGAGAGTGGGTGTGTTAAGGGGTAAAGAATGAGGTAGGGAGGGTACGAAGAGAGTCGAGGAGTGGAGATGGAAGGAGAGTGTCAAATGAAAAAGAAAGAAGAGGAGAAGGAAGAGGAGAAGTTGAGAAGTGAGAGAGGGTGTTTGAGGGGGGATGCTGAAGGAGAGAGGGGGAGAGGGTGGGAGAGGGGGAAGGGCGGGTGACACAATGGCGTTTTAAAGATTGAGGTGAAGTTGTATTAAAGTCCAGCTCAGCACTTGCCTTCCTCTCAATCCTGCTGGTCCAATATTCTCCGTGTGACCGTCTGTCTGTCTGTCTGTCTGTCTGTCTGTCTATCTGTCTGTCTCTCTATTTCTCTGTCTGTCTGTTTGTCTGTGTGTTACTGTGTGTGTATCTTTGTCAGTCTTTATTTTTTGTTTTTGTTTTTCTATTTTTTTTTTTTTCTCTCTCTCTCTCTCTCTCTCTCTCTCTCTCTCTCTCTCTCTCTCTCTCTCTCTCTCTCTCTCTCTCTCTCTCTCTCTCTCTCTCTCTCTCTCTCTCTCTCTCTCTCTCTCTCTCTCTCTCCCCAACACTTCATATCCTTCTCCTCCTCCTCCTCCTCCTCCTCCTCCTCCTCCTCCTCCTCCTCCTCCTCCTCCTCCTTTTACCTCCTCTTTCTCTTTCACCACCATCTCTGTCTCTTTCATCTTCTACCCCTCCTTCACCTCCATCTTGTACTCTTCTCTTCTTTCATTTTCTCTCTACTTTTTATCATCCTGTCCACCTCTCATTCTGTCCTGTACTCTTCTCTTTCATTATATTTCTTGTCCTTTTCTCTCTTCATTCTGTCCTGTCCTTTCCTCTCCTCTGATTTTTTTTATCATCTCTTTTTCTGCTCTCTCCTGTCCTCTCTTCATCTTGTCTTCTCCTGTCCACCTCTTATCTTGTCCCATCCTTTTTCCCCTACTTTTTCTTGTCGTGTTATTTTTTTGCTGTCTCCTTTCTTCTCTATCTTTTCTTATGTCCACCTCTCATTCTCTCCTGTCCTCTCCTTTCCTCTCTTGATTTTATCTTCTGTCCTCTTCTCATTATCTTCTATCTTAACCTTTTTTCTACTTCGCTTACTTTCCTCTCCTCTCCTTTCCTTTCCTCGTCTCTCTTTATCCAATACAGGTGACGAGATTCTAGTCATATTTTTCGTCAATTTCCACGTGATACTTTTTTGATGTTACGTAGCAAGGCAGGGGACACTTCTGAGGTCCTCCCTTTAAGCAGATTATACCCCTCCCACCAGACAGTCTGTGGCGTCCCCAGGGAGCGTCTAGAGGCACGGGGGCAGGAGGAAGAGGGATTGGAAACGGTTTGAAATGGATGGAAAGGGACTGTAAGGGAGGAGTGATGGGTTGGTGGATAGATGGATGTTACGTTGGTAGGGAAGGAAATTAGTAGTTGTGGTTGTTGTTGTTGTTGTTGTTGTTGTTGTTGTTGTTGTTGTTGTTGTTGTTGTTGTTGTTGTTGTTGTTGTCGTGGTGGTGGTGGTGGTGGTGGTAGTAGTACTAGTAGTAGTAGCATTAGTAGTAGTAGTAGTAGTAGTAGTAGTAGTAGTAGTAGTAGTAGTAGTAGTAGTAGAGATGCAGGATAGTAGAAAAGGAATAAAACAGTAGAAAGAAAGAATGAAAGAAAAGAAGGAAAAAATGTAATTGAAAGAAGAAAGAATGGAAAGAAGGAAGAATATAACAAAAAAGAGACAGTATGGGAGATGACTACCGGAAAGAAAGAAGGAGGGGGGAAGGAGAGGAACAAAGAAGGGAAGACAAGGGAGACAAGACAATATCGAAAAACGGCCAGAGGAAGGAAGGAAGGATGGAAAGAAAGGGAGACACAAAGATCAAAACACCGGGATGGGCCTGCTCGGGGGACGCGGGGACTCTCGGGACCAACACAAACACAACTTAGATTAATTTCTCTCTCTGCTGGTCTTGTCTTGTGGCGGAGCAGTACCACAAGCCAGTCCAATCTAACTCAAACGTAGCCAGCCCAATATAGCCCAATCCAGCCCAACAGGGACTTCCATGTGTTGGCCTGACGGCTTCTTGTAGTTTCACTTATTTTCTGAAGGCTCACTTTAGCCCAATATAGTAAAACCCAGATCAGTTTAGCCCAATCCAAAATAGCCCAATCTACCCTAAGTCGAGGCTGTCTGATTTAGGAAAACCTACTCTAGCTCAATCTAGCCCAAATCGATCCAACGCAATGTAGCCCAAGTCACTCCAGCCCAGTCTAGCCCAACCTAGCCTGGACCTTTCCTCTTTCATCCCGGAACATTTTCACTTCTGACATTTTCCTCCTGACGTTTTTTTTTTTTTTCCTTCTATTGGTATTTTCCTCTTCAAACGTCTTGCTGCTGAATAGTGATAGCACAATTTTAAGAGCACGAGGCAGTGACCGGAATCGTTGTTTTGTTGTGTTGTTAGGACATGTAAGGTTAGGTTAGGTGTTAAGTTAAAGTTAGCTTAGGTCAGGTTAGGTAAGATTAGGTTAGGTAAGGTGAAGTGAGTTTAGATTGGGTTAGGTTAGATCATGTCAGGCTAGGTTAGGTAAGATTGAGGCAAGTTATGTTAGGTTATTGAGGTACGTTGTGATTCTAGGTGAGGTGAGGTTGCGTTAGATTAGGTGAGGTTAGGTTATATTAGGTTACGTTGGGATACACAAAGTTAGGTTAGGTTAAGTTAGGTTAGGTTAAGTTAGGTTAGATTAGGTGAGGTTAGGTTAATGGTTACATGAATACCAGAGAGAAGAATAAGTCAAAGATAAAAATGGTGAGGAAAAGATGCAAGGGATGAAATAAATCACAGGAAAAACATCCAGAAGGGGAAAAAGTTTGGGAGGGTAAAAGTCAGGTAAAAAATGTCCTGCACCCCCCAACCCAACACGCCCCTTTATCTCCCACGCCGCCTCTCCATAACTCAGAGGGAGAAACTATATTTTTAATTTCTTTTCACTTTTTATATATTTTATTACCCACAACACACAACACAACATAATTCTAGCAACTAGCATGGTCCAACATATTATTCGTACACTAAACACACTAGACGCAATAAAACAATAGAAACATACAAAACACACACACACACACACACACACACACACACACACACACACACACACACACACACACAATCCCCCAAACACCCTATATCTTTCCACCACCATTCATTAAATCAAGGGTAAAAATGACCTCACACCTAACCCAACGCGCCTCTTTGTAGGATCCTCTGTACCATGATTCTCTGCCGAAGATTCCCTTTGTTGGGTGTCCCACACAATACGGATGCAAGGTGGCGGCTCCAAAAATGCGTGGGCTTGAGTGGGGCAGGCAGAGATTACTCACAGTGGTTTCAGTCCCTTAGCACTCAGCCACGCACGCCTAGATTTTTTAGGGCAACCAGACTACTGAATTGTTTGAGATTTCTGAATTATTTGATGAGTGAAATGCTGTAAGTTTATGTATTTTACTAAGCTAGAGAGTTAGATAAGCTAGATAACGTTAGCTTCAAGAGATGGGAAGAAATTGGTTCTCTAATACAGTGGTAGATGATTGAAATATACTTTCATGTTCTGACCGTGGATGGGATAACAAAGGTACTGGAGTGAAAGAAACAAGAATGTACATAGATAACAAACTGAAACAACATAAAAAAAATACAAAAACAAATTACAAAAGGAGACAGGTACACTTCGCTCTCTTACCGCCTATCATTGACCCATATTTAGAAACTCCTTGTTCCCTCTCACCACGCCTATTTTCAAAAGCCAAAAGATGATTAGTCCTGTTATCAATAGTGTTTCTCCTGTTGGTAATGCAGAAACCTTGTCCATCTGTCACTAGAACTGTACTAACACCTTTGAAAACCAATGTCACTTCAACTAGAACCTTTTGAAAATAGTGGAGATGCGGCAGACATGTTTCAGAATATCATTTCAAAGAATACTTCAGCAACGCCTCCCACAGCCTGATGCGCCGAGTCGAGGAGTCTATTGCAGTAACTTTCCCTCCCTAAGCCTCCCGAGTAACTTGTCGCGACTGAATGATAATGAAAGACTCTCCGGCACAAATTTACGACGCCATCTGTCAGGTCGCCTGGTCCGTAGTTAGCTTTCCTTTCTTGTTTCCAATTGATTCGTACATTTTAAACTTCCTGCCTTCTTGTTATTCTTTCTCCTCTAGTTGTACCAAGTTTTATTTGTGTGTGTGTGTGTGTGTGTGTGTGTGTGTGTGTGTGTGGGTGTGTGGGTGGGTGTGTGTGGGTGGGTGTGTGTGTTGGTGGGTGGATGGGTGGGTGGATGGGTGGGGAGGGAGAGTTATGTAGGTGAGTGGGTGTTTGTCATCGTTTTTATCTTTGTCAGTCTTTGTCTGTTTGTCACACACACACACACACACACACACACACACACACACACACACACACACACACACACACACACACACACACACACACACACACACACACACATTATCTCTCTCTCTCTCTCTCTCTCTCTCTCTCTCTCTCTCTCTCTCTCTCTCTCTCTCTCTCTCTCTAGCGTGTCAGTCTGTCTTTCGCAATATTTTCTTCCCTTGGGCTTCTTTTCATCTTTATATCTTTATCTCTTCCTGTCCACTCTCCATCCCTCTCCCTCACCCTACCCCTGCCCCAATCCACCCCCTCTCCCTCTCTCTCTCTAGGAATGAGTTGCCTCAGAGCACTCGCAAAAGTTGGTCTCCCGAGATGAAGAAAGTTTACGATAGCTGCTGCAAATTTCACGTCCAGCTTCCCACTCTGGGCAAAGGCAGGTGATTGACAGCCGGCAATGACCACGGCCTTGATTTCCAGGTGAGTCCGGTGTCCAGAGAGAGAGAGAGAGAGAGAGAGAGAGAGAGAGAGAGAGAGAGAGAGAGAGGTGGTGGGAGAGAGAAAGATTGGAGGGTATAAAGATAGATAGTCCGGTGGAAAGGAAGATAAAGGGTACAGGAGAGAGAGAGAGAGAGAGAGAGAGAGAGAGAGAGAGAGAGAGAGAGAGAGAGAGAGAGAGAGAGAGAGCGTGCGTGCGTGCGTGCCGGACTGACGGACAAAAATTGACAGAAAGATTTAAACGACGACAGAAATATAATTAGAGAGAGAGAGAGAGAGAGAGAGAGAGAGAGAGAGAGAGAGAGAGAGAGAGAGAGAGAGAGAGAGAAATGCAGAATACAACGTACAAAGATAGACAAACAAATCAAAACAAATAAAGGAGAGACAAGGACATCTAAGTATTCTGAATGGCCCTCAAGGACACTCCATCCCGAGCCTTTCGCCTCCCCTCCTACGGCTTGATGGTTCCCGCGCCGCCCTCACCTCCACCTGGCGGAAAATTACAAGCTAGTGTAAGTGTTTCTGGTGCAGGGGTGACTTGTGACTCTCTCTCTCTCTCTCTCTCTCTCTCTCTCTCTTTTTTTTTTTTTCTCGATTAAATTTAAATTGTTAGTAAGGTTTTATTTTTTCTTTTGCTTAGCATCCTAATTTTTCGTTGATTTTCTGTTTCTCTTTCTTTTTACATGTGTTTGCTCTTTCTCTCTACCGAAAATTCCCCCTCTCTCTCTCTCTCTCTCTCTCTCTCTCTCTCTCTTGGTAGTCTTTAAATTAATTCTTATTCGACTGTGAATTTTGAGTTTGTTATAGTTTCACGTTTCAAGTTCACTCATTCGTGCTTTTCTTTATGGTTCTGTTCCCTTCACACACCAGCACGAACCGTTAACAAGCGCACACTCCCTCTCCCATTGCCCCATTATTCATCACTCAAATTTCTCTATCCATTGTCTTATCGTTTGGCTTCATGTTTCCAATTTCCTTTCAAAAACCCGTAAACTTTCGCCAGTATATTTATTCGCCCATTCCATAAATTTTCCTTCACGTGCCATTAATCCGCGAAGTTCCTTGATCTGCCCACCATTTTCTTTGCCTTGTGTTTGCTTTTAATCGATCTTAAAACACTAATACTTCGCCTTACGTTTTCCGCCGCTTTGAATTACCGCCGCCTGCCGTCTGGCCTTTCGATTTACGTAAAGGCGGCGCTGATGTACGCTAATGGGGGGACATAAACGTAAGTAATGTTATATTATCGCTAAATCAGAGGCTTCGTAAAAGGGTTTAGCGCCTTGGGAGGATTGCATGACCTCTTGAAATTCCCAGGTAAGGCTTTTTGTATATATTTATCCCCTGCTGAGTCTCTATTTGTGTGGCGTGAGGGAGGAGTACTATGGAGGGGTAGGAGAGGGGCAGGGCACGAGAGGCGAAGAGCGAAGGGCGAATGGTAGGTAGGATTTCTGAAAAGGGAGGTCGTGTTGAAAGGTGGAAGGGACTGGTAGGCACTTTTGGGGCTTGGGTGGTGAAAAGGACTCGGATTTGTGTAGGGAGAAGGAACGTTTGGGTGGATAAGCAGAGGAAGATGGAAGGTGGATTTTAGCTTACTTAGGAAAAGGTTCAGGTGAAGTAGGGCAGGTACAGAATATGACTAGAGGAGGCCTGGCAGCGCATTCTCAAACACCTCGTGCCCTCTCAGAAGTTATTACAGTCTTCTAAGGATATTTTCATGATTCTGGTGATAGTTTACACAAAAATTCTGCACCATTATAGGAAAAGCGGTGAATGAGAACTTCGACTAATAATCTCCGTTCCCTTTGAAAATAGTAAGAAGGTACGAACGAGGGGACGAAGCCATTGAAAGCACGTGTCTTGGGTGCCAGCCGTGAACTCTGCAGAGGTAAGGGAATTAAAACTGAGTTACGGCGCCGCAATAACAAATTCACATGGCGCTGAGTAGAGTTACGAGAGAACGCTTCTTCTCCCACCGAAAAATTGGCATGAGCTAGAATGGAAATCACAAGAGAGAGAGAGAGAGAGAGAGAGAGAGAGAGAGAGAGAGAGAGAGAGAGAGAGAGAGAGAGAGAGAGAGAGAGAGCGGTGATTTCTTGTGAAGGCAAGTGAGGGGGAGGATATTGGTGAGGGAAGGAGGCAGATGAATGGTGATGGGAGGGGAATGGTGGGGAGTGAGGGGAAGGAGATGACTCGGGAAGACTGAGGGAAGGGAGAGAGGAGAGTGGTAAGGGATGAAGGGAAGGGAGGCCTGTGAATGGTGGAGGGAACTGAATTGGTGAGGGACGTATGGGAGACATTTAAATGCTGATGGGGTGACTTGGTGAGGGATGCAGAGGGGGAAGTATGGGGAGTGAACTGGTGAGGGGTTCAGGGAAGGTTGGATGATGATGATGATGATGATGATGTCTAGGGCAGGTGGCAATAACAGGAGTAATGGTGAGGGTGGGGAGGGTGGTGGAGAGGGAGTTGGAGGCGCGGATGCACAGTGGAAATGGTTGAGAGTGGCGGCGTACAAGGTGATGGGAGGGCGGGCAGGTGTGAACGGTATTTCCTGGGCGAAAGAAACGGAGAATTGAAAGTTATTTCCATTCGTTTTCCTTTGGGTAAATGCCTCTCCTTTTTGTAAGCTGTTTTTGATACGGATTTAAGAGACAGCCTTTCAATGCCTGTGCGAGATATTTACGTAACGTTTATCGGGTTTAGAGAGAAAAACATCAAAGTATTTTCAGTTTATTACAACTTCCGCACAGTTAAGAATACTTTTCATTCAAAATAACACTTACTGTTCTATACGTATCATAAACACTTGATAACACATTCAGTAAAATACGATAAATGAAAGCCTTTATTTTTTTAGTGCATTTCAGCTTCTACACAGTTTAGAATAATTGCCATTCAAAATTACACTCAAGGTTCTATTCGAATCACTTAAGAGCACATTGAGTTCAACATTACCAGAGGAAAATACGATCACTAAAAACGTTTATTTGAACCAAACTGTAAAAAATCCAAATTTATACGACTCGGAGAAAAAACAAAAAGGACTTGCTGCCACTCCTCCAGAATGCCAAGCTCATCTGTTACAGAAAGGACTGAAAAGTACCGCAAAGGAATTAACTTGAGCAGCATGTGGGGTCCATTTGACTCCTCATCCATCACCAGGCAGAGAGAGAGAGAGAGAGAGAGAGAGAGAGAGAGAGAGAGAGAGAGAGAGAGAGAGAGAGAGAGAGAGAGAGAGAGAGACCCACCACTCATATATCCACCCACCGCCACCACACACACACACACACACACACACACACACTCTCCCTCCCTCCCACACACACCTCTCCCATCCACACACAGACACACACGCACACACACACACACACACAGACACACACATAAAGCGGCGTCAAAAAGGCATGCCACTTCCCATTAGCAGCGATAAGTTGAGCCGCAGCCGCGTTTATCAAGCAACATCCATCAGAGGCAGGCCGTGAGCAACATGTCCCGAGGGGTAATGATGCATTCTCCTCGCCTCGCCTCACTCCCTCACTCTCAGCCTCCAGCAGCGCCGCTTAGCTCCGCCGCGGCCCCTCCAGAGACGAGACAAGCGACGTGGGGCTTGAGATGAGAATGGTTAGCGAGGCACGGTCCTTACTCCCACGGCAACTCTCGCTTCCTCGCTCGCTTGTGTAACTTGATGGTGGTGGTGGTGGTGGTGGAGGTTGTGATGGTGCTGGTTATTCTGTTATATTCAGGTGTTTTGTTTTTCTTTTTTCCTGTTTCTGTCTGTCCGTCTGTCTGTCTGTCTGGCTCTCTCTCTCTCTCTCTCTCTCTCTCTCTCTCTCTCTCTCTCTCTCTCTCTCTCTCTCTCTCTCCCTGTGTTTGTCTGTCAGTCTTTTACATCTTTTCCTCTTTTTCAGTGTGCTTGTGTGTTTTTATTTCTTTTTTCTGTTTGTGTGTTTTTATCAGCATTTTTTTTTATTTTGTTTTGTATAAGGAAGATGGATCTGGAAGCTTTTCAGTGCTTTATTTTTGTTTTATATTATTTTTTTGGCTTGTCTCTTTTCTATTTTTGTGTTTTCCTTGGTTTCGTCTCGTAGCATTTTTTTCTTTTTTTTCTGTTTCTTTCATTACATCGTCGCATTAGCTTTTTTGTTTCATTTTTTTTTCTTTTCGTTTCACTCTATTTTTTCTTTTTGTTTCTTAACTTTTCTCTCTTCCCCCTCCTCTTTTTTTATTTTTTTGTTTACTTCCTTACTCTTATATTCTTTCTTTTTTCCTCATTTCCTCTTTTCTTTGCTTTTTCCTTTTTCTTTCCTTTCCTTTCCGTCTCTTCCCTCATCATTTCTTCTTTTTTCCACTTCTTCCCATCTCATTTCATACCATGTCATTCCTTTCTTCCTTCCTGTCTCTCTCTCTCTCTCTCTCTCTCTCTCTCTCTCTCTCTCTCTCTCTCTCTCTCTCTCTCTCTCTCTCTCTCTCTCTCTCTCTCTCATCTATTCTTTCCACTCCATACTCTTCACCCTTTCGTATCCCTCGCTCAACACACACACAGTTAGGCGAGCAGAAAACCTCAGAAAGTCACGGGTATCGCCTCCTCCTCCTCCTCCTCATCCTCCTCCTTCTGCTTCGTCTTGTACCTTAAGGCAGCGGTTAACGGCACCACCCCTTCCAGTCTAATAATCTAGCGTGGCGTGCAATATTACTTCAACTCTTGTACAGGAGCCTTTCCCAAGCTAAGTTATAATGACTCGTGACCTCCTCTTCTTTCTGGTCCTTCTCCTCCTTGTAGTTCTCGTTTCCGTCCGCCTTGTCCTCATCTTTCTGCTTTTGGTTTCAGTTTCTATTCCTTTTTTATTAATTTCCCTTTTCTTCTTGTATTGTCTACCTATTCATTCTAGTCTTTCTACTCCTCATTCTCTTCCTGGTCCTCCTCCTCGTCCTCCTCCTCCTCCTTATTTAATTTCTCCTTCTCCTACTCTTGTTGTTTGTTGGTGTTGGTGTTGGTGTTGGTGTTGCTGCTGCTGCTGCTTCTGTTGCTGCTGTTGTTGTTGTTGTTGTTGTCCACCACCTCCTCCTCCTCCTCCTCCTCCTCCTCCTCCTCCTCCTCCTCCTCCTCCTCCTCCTCTTCCTATTTCGTGTGCTATCATGTTCTCGTTCACGTTTATCATTTTTTTCTATGGTACGCTGTTTATTTCCTCAATGACATCGTATTTCTCTCACTTTTCTGTATGTCAGATGGTAAAGGCCCCACGAACACCTTCGTCAAGAGGTCTGTTGCTGTTTGCATTTCCTTTGTGTGTTTTTTTTTGTGGACTGACTGGCAGTTTCCGTGTAGTTTGGTATTTTGTCTTGTTATGATTTACTTACCTTCACTTTTGACATTCCTCCACTCTTTCTTTCTTTCCCTCGTGCCTTGCTGGGGTTTTTCTCATATTCGCTGCGCTTGTAACTTCTGCCCGTCCTGTGACTTGTTTTGTTCATTGTAGTGGTGATTTGTGATGGCGTTTCGTGTTTTTTTTAGTGAGCTTGTTGTATATAGTATGTTTATTGACAGCGATGGAAGTATGAGTCTATGAATGTATGTTTATCTATTGATTTGTTTACGTATTTGTTTAATTACTTTTAATGCGTGAAGGAAGAATGTCAGGACCACAAAAAAGAGAAAAAGAAAAAAAAACTCACTAATTTGCCACTTATTTCCCCGCCCCCACATCAAGATACATTTGTGTATAATTCTCTATAGATTTTTTTTTTGTGTGTGTGTGTTTTGTTTGTGTGCGTGCGTGCGTGCTATTTGTGTGCGTGCGTGCGTGCGTCGAAAAAAGTTAGCCAGAAAGTCGAAAATGGAAACCAATTTACGATTGGTTTCGGAAATGTCTTGATACTCCTCTTATGAAAACTTCGAATCATCAGAAGAGAAAAAAAAAATAAATAAAATAAAATAAATAAATAAAAATAGGCAGAAACCTCCAGATTTTACTACCACTGAAAGGGATGAAGGAGTAAAGGTACTTACTGTTTTATTTTATTGAGATAGACAGCATAATAATGTGAATAAATGTAAAAAGACTTGTGCAGCGATACCACGAGAGAGAGAGAGAGAGAGAGAGAGAGAGAGAGAGAGAGAGAGAGAGAGAGAGAGAGAGAGAGAGAGAGAGAGAAGGGGGAGGGAGCATGCAGTTATCAAGTCAGTAACCAATAAAGGGGATGCGTAAAAACCCATCTCTTCTAATCTCGGAGTAAATAACGACTCTCAAAATAAGTAAATAATAAATCCTAATGATGATAAGAAGGACAAGTTTCACGTGATTCACTTCAAAGAAAACGTTGAGTCTGATACAGTAAAGATTAGAAGCCTGATCAAATGTGTACAACAGCATTCGAGTCAAGCTTGAAGCGCGTAATGGGAGGCTCAGGTATAGATTGAATCAAGGAAATGTTTACCGATTTTGTTGGTCTAAAGAACGCTTTCAATTGAGCAAACTGTCGTAAGTTGATGGAAGTTCTCAAAGGCATCGGGGTTTCAGAGAGAGAGAGAGAGAGAGAGAGAGAGAGAGAGAGAGAGAGAGAGAGAGAGAGAGAGAGAGAGAGAGAGAGAGAAAGGCAAATATGTACCAGAGTAACAGACAGGGAGCGACGTAGAGACACGAGAGAAAAAAAGAATGGGAAGAAAAAACGCTGAAAGTGAAAGAGAGGAGGAAAGAAAAAATGCTGAAGACTAATATAAAACTGCAAAACAAGAGAGAGAGAGAGAGAGAGGAGAGAGAGAGAGAGAGAGAGAGAGAGAGAGAGAGAGAGAGAGAAGAGAGAGAGAGAGAGAGAGAAAGCGACAGGTAGCAGTGAACGGGAAAGAAAGAATGAGAGAGAGAGAGGGTGGAGGGAGAGGAAGATCATTATTATATCCTGAGTTCCGCCTTGAAGGAGAGACACGCGGCCTCATCCACAGCCTTGAACTCTGGAGGGCGAGTGGCATGAGGGACACAAAGCAAGCCAGGCCAGTGAATGGGAGAAAAGGTCGCGAGGGGGAGAGGAGACGTCTGAAAACTGAGCAACTTTTTTGTATACTACCTTCCTTTTAGCATTGTGGAACATTATTGGAGGTGGGAAGGGAAGTTAAAAGAAGCTTAGAACATTGGGGAACGGGTTTAGAATCCCTTCCTTTTATCATTGTAGGTTGTAAGAAGTGAAAAGGAAAGTTAAAAGACTTTTAAAACACCGAGGAACATTTTAGAATACCTTCCTTGTAGTGCTGTAGTTTATGAAAAACGAGTTATTGAGTTAAAAACTATTGAAAGATTGGAAAACAGATTCAGAATGCCTGCCTTTTAGCACTGTAGGTTATTAGAGGTGAGAAAAGGTAAATTAAAAGACTTAAAGCACTATGGAATACTTTTAGAATAGCTTATTTTTAGCACTGTAGATTATTAGAAGTGCAGATGGAACTTAAAAGACGCTTGGAACACTGACGGACGGTTTTAAAATAATTTACTCTGAGCATTGTCGAATTATTATAGATGAAAATAAAGGTAAAAATGGAAGTACAATAATTGTTAAAGTTATTGTGTCTTTTGAATTATGCAGGTTATGAATAACGAATAAGATAAGATAAAATTAAATAAAAGAGAATAAAGTAAAAGAAATAAATGAAGTGCACTAAAGCCGTTACTAAAGATTCAATCTCTTTTTTGCTATTTGTTATCTTTTAATAACTCTTTCACTGCTATTTGGCACATCTTTCCTAGAATCATAACACTTTAGACTTTTATTTGTGTCTTACAGTCAACTCGAAACATTATTCTTGCTTGAATTTAAAAATCAATTTTTGTAATCCATTTTCCTTTTTCTTTGGTGCTTTAAAGATCTTGTACAGTGCTTTTGTTGTCGTGAATTATTGCATGTTGCTATGAAAGGGTTAATGATCTAACTTTGTAGAAGACTATTTTATGTGGTGAGAAGAAGCCACAGCAGTGAGAGGGTGGAGTGGAGTGCATGATACACTCAAGGTATGTTACGTGCATCTTTTCCTATTGCTCTTGATGGAAGACCTGCCGCGCCGCCTTGCCCTTCTCTCCCACTCTTACACGAGAGGCGAGGCTTGCCAACACACTCCCGGAACAACCTTTTGGAACCAGAACTAAAAACTTTCCTTATATTCTGCATTTCATTCCCCTCACCTTTGTTCTCACTCCTCTCCTTTCCTCTCACGACCCTTCCACTCAAATTCCTCTTTCGTAAGTCCGCTTCTTTCCTAAGTTTCCTTCCTGCTGCTGCTACTCCTTTTCGTTTTCTTCTTGTTCTTTTTTCCTCGTCTTCGTCTTCTTCTTCTTCGTTTTCGTCGTCCTCCTTTTCATACTCCTACTCCTCCTCCTCCTCGTCCTTCTTCTTCTTCTTCTTCTTCTTCTTCTTCTTCTTCTTCTTCTTCTTCTTCTTCTTCTTCTTCTTCTTCTTCTTCTTCTTCTTCTTCTTCTTCTTCTTCTTCTTCTTCTTCTTCTTCTTCTTCTTCTTCTTCTTCTTCTTCTTCTT
This sequence comes from Scylla paramamosain, assembly GCF_035594125.1. NCBI lineage: Eukaryota > Metazoa > Arthropoda > Malacostraca > Decapoda > Portunidae > Scylla > Scylla paramamosain. The sequence goes on from NC_087187.1 coordinate 7,576,352, forward strand.
CTTCTTCTTCTTCTTCTTCTTCTTCTTCTTCTTCTTCTTCTTCTTCTTCTTCTTCTTCTTCTTCTTCTTCTTCTTCTTCTTCTTCTTCTTCTTCTTCTTCTTCTTCTTCTTCTTCTTCTTCTTCTTCTTCTTCTTCTTCTTCTTCTTCTTCTTCTTCTTCTTCTTCTTCTTCTTCTTCTTCTTCTTCTTCTTCTTCTTCTTCTTCTTCTTCTTCTTCTTCTTCTTCTTCTTCTTCTTCTTCTTCTTCTTCTTCTTCTTCTTCTTCTTCTTCTTCTTCTTCTTCTTCTTCTTCTTCTTCTTCTTCTTCTTCTTCTTCTTCTTCTTCTTCTTCTTCTTCTTCTTCTTCTTCTTCTTCTTCTTCTTCTTCTTCTTCTTCTTCTTCTCACCTTCTTGTAGCGTTTAAAAAGAAATCGGCCAAATTTTTGCACTTAAATTCACAACTGAGATATCATCCGCCTTCATCACAAATTGCAATTAAAAATCGTTCTTGCTTACTCAGGTATGAAATGTCGCTTTGCTGAGGTGCTGCTAGTTACCGATAGATGGTGGTAGTGCTTCTCTCTTTCCTACAATATTTCCATGCAAATTCTTCACACTTCACATTATCTCTATATTTTTCCTAATGACTTGAGAGAACGATATGTGGGGAGGAGCCTTCACCCTTGCTATCCATTTCATATCACTGTATGCTGCATTATGTAATCTATAAAAAAAAGTAAAAAAAAAAAGCCACATAGAGACAAACACGTGCGTTGCTGTTTGTTTCTCCTTTATGTTACTCCTCCTCCTCCTCCTCCTCCTCCTCCTCCTCCTCCTCCTCCTCCTCCTCCTCTACCAAACAGCCTTGCAAGGACCAAAAGGTATGTTGCTGTTTGGCTTTCCTTTGTATTCCTTTGGTATTCCTCCTCCCCCTCCTCCTCCTCATCCTCCGCCGCCGCTCCCAAGCTTCCCCTCAATTTCCACATCCGTGTCATCCTTCATCTTACGTTTGTTCTCAGCCTTTTCCGTTTCATTTTCACCCCCTTCCCTTTAGTTCTTCATTTATAAGTCTCCATTTCTTGTTCTTCCTACTCTTGTTGTTCTTGTTTTTATTTTTGTTCTTTCTTTTTTTTTTTTTAATTTCCTGTTTTCTTCTACATACAGTAGTCAGAATCTATTTGCCCTGTCACTGAAGCTTATTAGCCGAGAAATACAGTAGCCCTGAAATATTGTGAGAGAGCGAGAGAAATTAGATATATAACCCTTTGACTGCTATTTGGCACACAACCTTAATTACAAACGACTCGATATGTTTCGTTTTGTTCTATAGTAATTTCTAAACAATATGTAGGCTAGGCATTGGAAAGCTCATTTATTCTCTTTCTTCTTTCCTGTATGTGCTTGTAAAGGTCTTGTATTGTTCTTTAAGTGTCGTGAATTGTTTGTTAGCTCAGTGAAAGGGTTAACATAAACAGCTACCCAGAAAGGCGTAGAAACCCAGAATAAATGACTGATGCCCTGAAGCAGCCCAGCTCATGATGCCATATATATGTATATATATATATATATATATATATATATATATATATATATATATATATATATATATATATATATATATATATATATATATATATATATATATATATATATATATATATATATATATATATATATATATATATATATATATATGAACTGGAAAAATTTGCCTTCATATCTCGGCTTTGTAAAGCTTATGGCTTCTTATCTCGGGTTTCTACAGGTTGTGCTTGCTTCTTATTTCGGCTTTCCAAAAGGTTTCGGCTTCTCATCTCAGCTTTTCTAGGCTTCTGCAAGTATCTAGGCTGGAATGGTTTCCCCTCAAGCTCAGCAACATGGCATAGTGTAAGCTTAGAGTATAATAATGATAGGCAAGACTGGCGGAGAAGGGAGTGATCGAGAAGTTCAAATCTTTTAATGTCTATAATTCTTCATTTGCTCAGATGATTTCGTTCAGGATCAATGAAATGGAATAACCAGTGCCATGGTGTTAGCAGCGGAAAGTATTAAACTTGCAGTCCACTGTAAGTTATTGAGGGTATTCAAGTGTTTTCATGTTCTTCAGGGATTGGTTAACAGCTTAAAATATTATCATGAGTACCAGAATGAGCATGACTGTGGCCTTTGGAAACTGTGTTTTAATCAATAAAGCTGAAGGGCAAGACTCCTATACACACTGGGGGTATCACTATGCGCCGCGCATCGAAGTGGATTGTTTTGTTCTCCCTCGTGTGTTTTGTGATTTTTTTTCTCAGTGGGATTGTACGACTTACAACGGATCAAGCCAGAAAACAAACCGCAAGAATACCTGAATCAAAGAAATGTAGAAAGAAGAGCGAGGGCCAACACACATCTCCAGGACAAACGCGATGAAATATCTGAGCACTGGAGAAAACGTCACCAAGCGCAACGAGAGCACAACAGAATGCATCATGAACGTGACGAGGGATCAGAAGACCATCCTCAGTCAAAATTCATTCTTCTTCTCGAAAAGGAACTTTTGGCCGATCCATACCGTGAACATGCACGTAAAGAGAAACTTCGAAGAGAAAAACAGAAAAAGCGTCATGAGAAATACAAGAGCGCAAGAAAGCTTCGCAACGGTCAACTGGTCCCCGATGTCGACGCCAAACATGAACGTGACGAGATGCGCAGAAGAGGGAAACTGAATGAAGGGAACAAAAAGAACCTTCACACCGTTGTACGAGAGCACGACAATAACGACGCACAACGGTTTTGTGATCTCATAAAGAATGTTTTAAACTGTCCAGACGTCAAGCATGAACGTGACAAGAAACACACTAATGAAAAACCGGATGAACTTGATGAGCATTCCGATCCTTTCATGAAAATCGTCATGGAACACGAGCGCAACCCGTACATCGAAGAGCTGTTGCGTGAATTCGGAATAAAAGCACTTTACGAACTCATGCGCTTGTATGATCGCAATGACATGCCCACAAAAAGTAAAGAGAAGACCAGTGATTACCAGACAACTGTGAAATGCCCGCCAACACAAGAAATGGCTTCACCACAACGTCTACAATGCTGAATGTAGAAAATACTTGCAAGGCGGCGAAACACTTCACGCTTGAAGGAGTGATCCAAGGAGCCAAGAATCTTCTCAGGGAAGGGTATAATGAAGAGGGAGAAAAAGCTCCTTATGAAAAAGAAAAGTGGACTGCGATTAAAGATGTTACGACTGCTGAGGAAAAGGCGACTCAAACTGAAGAATCAGTGCCTGTTGAAGAAGAAATCTGGACTGAGATGGAAGAGTTTACAGATGATAGAGAAGGAGAGTGGATTGACATTCATGAGTTTGCGCCTACTGGAGAAGGCAACATGACTGAATCTGATGAGTCTGCACCTACTGAAGAGAAAATAACTGAAATTAATGAGTCTGCACCTACTGGAGATGGAAACTGGGCTGATGTGGAAGGACTGGTTGAAGATGAACACTACTGGACTGATGTTGAAGTGCTGATACGTGCTGAAGATTGCATTGAAATCAGAGAAAAATGTGCCTGTTGTAGAAGACAACATGACTGAAATGGACAAGTTCGTACATGATGAAGATGGAAATTGGACTGAGACTGATGACCATGAACCTGCTGAAGAAGGGAACTGGACTGATGTTGAAGGGATGGCACTTGCGGAAGATTGCATTGACATTGAGGAGTCTGCACCTGCTGTGGAAGACAGTTGCAATAGAACTGACGACTCTGTGCATGATGAAGATGGAAACTGGACCGAGGTTGAAGGAGCAGTTAAAGATGGAAACTGGACTGATGTTGAAGAGCCTACACGGATTGGAGAAGACAACAGCACTGCAATTTATGAGTCTGTGCATGATGAAGGTGAAAACTGGACTGAGGCTGATGACCCTGAACCTGTTGAAGATGGAAACTGGACTGATATCGAAGGGCTGATTCAAGATGGACACTGAACAGAGAGTAATGATCTGCTTTAAGATGGGAACTGCACAGAGACTGATGATCCCGAACCTGCCAATGATGGAAACTGCATGGAGATTGATGGGTTAACTGAAACTGGAAACTGGATTGATGTTGAAGGGCTGGCACACGCTGTAGATTGCATTGAAGTGAAAGAAGTTTTGCCTGTTGAAATTGAGGACTCAAAAGCTGCCGGAGATGGAAACTGGACTGAGATTGAAAGTTGATTGAAGATGAAAATTGGACTGATATCGAAGGGCTCATTGATGATGGAAACTGGACAGAGATTATAGGGCTGATTGAAGATGGAAACTGGAGTGAGACTGAAGGGCTGAATGAAGATGGAAATTGGAATGAGACTGAAGGGCTGATTGAAGTTGGAAATTGGACTCAGATTGAAGGGCTGATTGAAGGGTAATTGAAAATGGAAACTGGACTGAGATTGAAGAACTGATTAAAAATAGAAACTGGCCTGAATTTGAAGGGCTGATTGAAGATGGAAACTGGACTGAGATTGAAGGACTGACTGAAGATAGAAACTGGAGTGAAATTAAAGGGCTGATTGAATGGCTGATTGAAGATGGAAACTGGACTGAGATTGAGGGGCTGATTGAAGATGGAAACTTGACTAAAACTGAAGGGTTGATTGAAGATGGAAACTGGAGTGATAGTGAAGGGCTGGCACCTGCTGATGATGGGAGCTGGACAGAGATTGAAGGACTGGTTGAAGATGGAAACTGGACTGGTGTTGAAGGGCTGGCACGTGCTGAAGATTGCATTGAAATGGAAGAGGTTGTGCCTGTCACAGAACACAACTGGACTGAAGTTGAAAAGGCTTTCTCTGTTGATGAAAAAAGCTGGACTGACAAGGAAGAACATTTTACTGTTGAAGCAGATGAAATGAAAGCAGAAAACATTGTAGCTACTGAACAAGGAAAGGAAAAGATATCTGTGAAACAAGAAGACTACTTTTCCCAAGAAGAGAGGAGATTCTTAATGTCAGTTATCCAAGAAGCAAGGAAAATTTTCAGGAACGGGTATAAAGAAAAGGAAAATCTCAAAATCAATATGACCATTTCTGTTCCTCTGAGAAACTGTAATGAAAATCAAGAAGTCATGTCTGTTGGAGAGGAAATTTCGTTTAAAACTGAAAAAAACTTGTCTGTGTTAAAAAGGAAACTTGCACTAAATGTAAAGAATAACTGTCTACTGTAAAAGAGCAAAAGCCAGCTGAAAAAGAAAAAAAAAAAAAAAACAGACTGAAATTGAGGAGCATGAACCAGCTGAAGGAGAAAAGTGGACTGATATTGAGGAGCATGAGTCAATTGAAGAAGACAAATGCCTTGAAAATGAAGAGCCTGAGTTAACTGCAGAAGACAAATACCCTGAAACTGAAGAGCATGAGAGAACTGAAGAAGATATTTGCCCTGAAAGTGATGAGTATGAGAAAACTGAAGACAAATACCCTGAAATTGAAGAGCTTGAGACGATTGAAAAAGACAAACTTCCCGAAATCAAAGAGTATGAGGCAAGTGAAGAAAATCTCCCTGAAACTGAAGGGCATGAGATAAGTGAAGAAGACAAATACTCTGAAACTGAAGGGCATGAGACAATTGAAGAAGAAAAATGTTCTGAAGTTGAAGAGCATGAGACAACTGAAGAAGACAAATACTCTGGAACTGAAGAACGTGAGACAAATGAAGACAAATGCCCTGAAACTGAAGAGCATGACCCAGATGAAGAAGAAAAAAGTGGTGATAAGGAGGAGCATGAGCTAACTGAAGAAGAAAAGTGGATTGGAATTGAGGATGAAGAAGACAAGTGTGGTGATAATGAGAAGCATGAACATGAACATGAACATGAGCATGGAAATTTGACTGAAAGTGAACAACCTGAAGGTAAAGGAATTTGGACTACTATTGAAAAAGTCAAGCCCGTTGAAGAAGGAAAATGGTGTGGAATTGAAGAGCCCGTATCTCTTGAAGATGATGAAAAGATTATAGAAGAAAACCCGTAACTACTGACAAAGAAAATGAAGGGACACTTACTGAATTGTCTGCTGAACCTTCAACAGTGGTCAGCAAGACCATGAACCTGGTGACCAAGTCAGTCGGGGAAATATTTAATAGATATGTGAAAGGAGCCAGAAAGATTGTGAGACTAGAGGCCAAAATAGTTAGTGAACTATTAATTCGATCTGTAAGAGGAGGCAGAAGGAATCTGAGATTGTTGGCCAGAGTAGCCAGTGAAATATTAACCAGATGTGTGAGAGGAGGCAAAAAGACCAAAAGACCGGTGACCAAAGGAGTCGGTGAAATACTAACTAATAGAGCTGCAAGAGCAGCCATGAAGTTTGTGAGACTGGTTACCAAGGGAGTTGGTGAAATATTAACTAGAATTGTATGAGGAGTCATAAAGATTGTAAGACTGGAGACCAAGGAAGCTAGTGAAATATTAACTAGATGTGTACGAGGAGCCATTAAGATTGTGGGACTGGCGATCAAGGGAGTTAGTGAAATATTAAATAAAATTGTATGGAGCCAAAAAGACCATGAGACTGGTGTCCAAGCCGGAGTCACCTCGATTTGTGACCGGAAGTATGAAGAAGACATAAGCGAATTGTTTTGAAGGAGGCCAGAAAGACGCGGTACCAATCCCTAATGAAGAATAGGAATTAGCAAAGACGTCCCACCAGAAATCTTCAGCAGTTACTGGAGTCCAGAACCTAACGAAGGTGCCCCACAACAGAGCGAAAGCTCCTGTGACGACCGAGGACAGCACAACAGGCGGGGCTAATGTTGATCATCCGGAGGAGCTCCTCTTCTTGACTCTTGACGATTTCGAAGAGTTGTTCTCAGGAGTGACCCGGATGGTGGACAGACGCGTGACCAAGGATGACGTCGGGAAGCTGTTTCAAGCAGTCCTATCCAAGAATGAGATTCACGGGAATGAAAAGGTCAGTTCACGGGACTCGGGGAGTGAGGAAGAGTGATCAGTGAATCCCAGTGTGGTGAACTTACCAGTTCATTAGGAACAGTTACATAAGAAAAAAAAAAATCATAAAAATCTTGTATCATAAATTAGTCTGAAATTAAATGATCATGTAATATATACGGATTTCTTTTTCAGTTTTTTGATTAATTGAAAAGTAATATGATTTGTATTGTGTATGCTCTCTAAACATTGCTGTTGTATCAAGCTCTTTGCGTCTCTAGACACAATAAAGTTACCAATATTATTACAGCTATTTTTATCCCCATCAGCACGTTTAGTCATTTGTTTACCCTGAGATGCGCTGACTCATTACTAATACAGGCAAGTCAAAGTACAAGGTGCCAGCAGCAGTTGCCCACTCTGACCAACTGACCTCTGGTCTCTTTATTATTATTATTATTGTTATTATTATTGTTATTATTATTATTATTATTATTATTATTATTATTATTATTATTATTATTATTATTATTATTATTATTACCATTATATTTTTTTTGTACTCGTAATAACTGATACCGGAAGCAAACACACACTGTGCCACCGATATCGAAGTAAAATAGAAATACTTGGTATCGCATCGCCCATCGCTAGCATGTCATCCTTCCTTTCCTTCTTACCTTTATTATTCACTTTTCCCGTTTGGTCCACTCGTTATCTTCCTATTCACTACTCGTAATATTACCTCCTCCTCCTCCTCCACCTTCGTCTCTCCATTCCCCGCACTTCACTTTTCTTTGACTCTTTTGTGCCTCACCTCAATCTTCTTTAGGGTCTTTCCTTCCCCTGACCAAACTTGTCCTACTTGAGCAAAATTTTTGCCTTTCTTCCGTCAACCTTCCCGTGGGTGTAGCGCGTGGGAATTCCCGCTACTTGTTTACATGCTCCGTGCGTCTTACTTGTGTACGTACGGCTTGAATAGAGAAGAAAGAGTGTTTGTTTATTTATGTACTTGTCTTATCATTGATTTTGTGGGTTTGTGAGTTTGTGAGTTTTTATTATGTTTGTGCATAGTTGTTTATTTATTTTTTATTTGTCGTCGTGCATAGTTGTTTATTTATTTTTTATTTGTCGTTCTGTATTTATGCATAGTATGAGACTTCGAAAAGGAGTGTTTTTTTCTTTTCTTTTTTTTTTCTTTCTTTTCTTCTTTTTCTTTATTTCCTTTTTCCGTTTGCTTTTTTTTTGTTTGTTCGTTTCTTTTTTCCTTTTTTGTTAGTCATCTAGTTAGGTTTAGTGATTTAGTTAGTTAATCTGACAGTTTTGTATATTTAGATATTTTTCTACACTTTTCTTCTTCTTTGTTTAACCTTTCCGTGTTCTTCCCTCTCTCCTCTCTCTTTTTTCTTCCTGTTTCCTCATCCATTTGTACCATTTTTTTTTGTTTATATCAAGTTTTAACCATCAGTCTCTCTCTCTCTCTCTCTCTCTCTCTCTCTCTCTCTCTCTCTCTCTCTCTCTCTCTCTCTCTCTCTCTCTCTCCTAGCCGGATATCAGAACTGGTTTTGTCCATTTTATTGTTGTTCTCCCTCTCATTCTCTCCTCCCCCTCCTTCCTTCCCCTTCACGTTTTTTTTTCTTTCTCTCTCTTTCTCCCTCTTATGTCCCCCCCGTCCCATCCTCTTTTCTGTTCTCCTTTCCTCCATGCTAACGAAGGAGGGAGGAAGGGCAAGGGAGGGATG
>NC_087187.1:7590000-7600000 GCF_035594125.1 Scylla paramamosain
CTTTTTATTATCTTCTTTATCTGTGTTTCCTGGTAAACAGTTATTTTGCAGTGCTGTGAATGCTAAGAGCGGGTAACCATAACAGTAAGTGGTGCTACTCCCTCTCTACCATTCGTTGTTACAATGTAAATATACAGTGATCCCTTATCCTCCTTACTGTTCTTCGTTTTTTCCGTATAATGTATTTTATGTCTCATAATTTACGTTTCCTTCCTCTTTGATCTACTCTTTTCCATAATTTTTTCCTTTTATTTCCTGCTTATCTTTCCTCATGCTCGTGTCTTTCGTTATAATGTTCTTTGTATCCTGATTTTCATATCCTGTTGCTCTTACACTTATTACTTCCCACGCTATCTCCTTGTTTGTGTCAGTACACCTTGTTTGTCACCTCCCGTGTGCGTCGTGCCTCGAGTTAGTGTCGTGAAGGAGGCTGGGCGAGGCGACAAGAGCAAGATGACATTCACGAAGACTAACGATTCCCGGGGATATCTTGATGAGTCGCAGGAGAGAGGCGAGTGGAGAGCTCATGATGACCAGGGGGAAGTAAACATGGAAGCTGGAGGAAGCCTTGTGCCATTTCGAGGAAGAGAAGATGGGATGGGAGTGGTGAGGGAAAGGTACGTTGTGTGTGTGTGTGTGCGCACGATGTTTTTACTCATTCTGACGCTTACTCTCACACTTGCTCACTTTGCTAGCCCGGGGGAATTGTGGTAATCTTGCTGGCTGTGTGTACCGTGTGTCATCTGGGAGTGGTTTTGTAACGTAATAGCGGCATTGGCCAAGAGCAACAAAAGGAAAAAAAAAAAAAAAAAAAAAAAAGAACTGCTGATTGTTGTTCTAACACATCCAATGCTGAACCATTCTTTCCAATAATCGCCTACAATTCTTTTAAACGATCTTTGTTCTGCAGCCTTTTTAATTGTTCTGCGATGTGCAACAGTTCACAGCATTAACAACAATGCGTGGAATTTTTATAAGCGTCTACAAGAAAGAAGAGAATAAAATAAAATAGATTTTGCAACTTGTAGCCACTATAATGTTAGGAGGTAGGTGTAGAATAATAAAAGATTTCTCAGAGTGGTAATGAGTAAGGAAATATGTGCCAGTAATTGTGAAAGGGTTAATTAGACAAATGTAATCTCCTATTGTTTTTCTTTTCTTTTACACTTTGTTGCTAATGAAATGCTGGTCTACAGAGCAATACAACGTAGTTAATTCAAGGTAAGAGCATAAGAACTTAAGAAAATAATGGAAACTGTAGAAGCCATCAGGTCTACATGTGGCAGTCCCTGTACGAAACCGACCAACCAACCTATTTCCATCTATTGTCACCATTCATAAATATGTCCGAATAAATGTTTCAAATGTTTATTCTCTCTCTCTCTCTCTCTCTCTCTCTCTCTCTCTCTCTCTCTCTCTCTCTCTCTCTCTCTCTCTCTCTCTCTCTCCATGGAAACTATTCTCACAGTGTCCTCAATATCAATGAAGGACGAGTATACTTGTAAAAAGGCTGAATTAATTTCGTAAAGTGTTTTGTATGTTTTGTTAATATCTGCCCCTGAACTTATACGCTCACTGAATAAAAAAAAAAAAAAAAAAAACAATATAAAAAACCGTGCGCTATCTGTTTGTATCATTAATTGCTTTTCCATATAATTAAGGACTGAGCATTTATACCGGTAAATATAACATGTTTTGTATGCGCTATTAATGTGTTATAAATGTATTTCTTTATTTGATGAACAGAAAGAGAGAGAGAAAAAAAATAACTATCTCATGCTTGTACCGCTCTTGTCATTTCCTCATAATTCAGGATTTATATTTATTATTTAAAAAAAAAATATTATGCGATTATCTCATTTAGTGTTTATTGTAATATCATGTTTTTATTGTTTGACCCTCATGTTTGTTTGTTTTTTTCTCTCTGTTTACTTTTGTTTAATCTTTTATATCATCACAGGTGTTTGTTTCAATATAACTGTTTCACTCTTTCAAGTTCATGTTCATGTGTTTCTTCCTTACTTTAGTTTATTCTTTTATATATTAATCAGCGTTTGTTTTAATATGATTCTGTATTTTTATATCTTCGTGTATAGTTATTTTTTTCTCCTTTAATTTATTTCTGTATATCACCATCAGGTACAGTTTGTCACATACAGACTCATAAGGGCCAACACATCTGCTGCTCTTTTGCTCTTCCTTTGTGTTCAGTTGTGAGATGCTGACGTAGTGCTGTTACCGTCGAGATGACCTATGACTTATTCCCCTTTTCTCTTTGTGTCTCTCTGCCTCTGTTTGCCAGTCTGTTTACTTGTCTGTCCTCAGCTCACTCAGTCTGTTTGATAGTATATCTGTTTATGTCTGCGTCCTTGTTTGCCTTTGTCTTCTATTCAGACTATCTATTTGTCGATCTGTTTGTCTATGGGTGTTGACGTGGAAAAGCTGCCTTCAGTACTGTAACACTCTAGGGTGATAATGTGTAAGTGTTGTTCCCAGGGTGACCTATGACACTCTACGATGTTGAGTGAGAAGTGCCGAGTTAGAGGAGACTCCTGACACCGTGCTGCTGACGTCAGACACACCCTAAAGCGACAAACACTCCCCTCCCGTCTCACCTCTCGCCAGCTAGTCTCGCTTTACAATCTGCGTAATAGTACATCATATTCTTCCAGCATAAATATCCTAGACTCGTATATATATATCACAAAAACTAATGGACTGCTAATGGATTCCTGGTATTCTTCCACTGCTAGACAACTTTTCTGATTATTATTTTTTTCTTAGTTACTTACAAGTTTTAATACCTTTATTTCTTCCTCAGTCTTCAGTTATGTAGCATGGGAAGATAAAACTATTCTCTTTTTCATTACTTTCTCGTGCAAACATATTTTTTTTCAGTGGATGTTACCGGCGGACGACTGTAAAAATAAATTAAGTAAAAGTAAGATATGTAGTATTTGATTTTAATTTTAATTTTCACTGTTCCTTGGAAATTCATAATTAACTTTTTTTGATCTTAGCCTTTCGTTAAGTTCATTTGTTTTCATTAAGGGAATTATTTCTATAAGTAGTCAACCTTCTCCTTTCTCATACTAGCTAAAGTGTTATTTCTTGATGTCTTGTTAATGTTTCAGTTGTTTTAAGCTTTTCGATAAATCAACCAATCCCTTCGCTACATCATGCACTTGTAGCTTTACACGTCTCATTTCAATCTACTCACTGTTATCCATTTCCTTTGTATTCACTCACTCACATCCTTCACATTCTCTCACACACCTAATGTCTTTTCTTTCAGTAGCTGAATTCTGTATTTCACTCCATTTTTACGTCCATTCTCGTTTATCATCCACTTTTTTATTACTTCATACCCTTACGCGCACACACATCAACACCTGTACTATTTTTTGACCTCCACACGAAACCTTTTTTTTTTTTATCTTTTGCTACTAACCCTAACATTGCTGCTCCACATATCCACGTGTTTATCCTTGCCTCGCATCACCGCGGCCTGGAGCAGAGTGATGGATGTGCAGTAACCATGTTTTTTGTTTTCAGGAGTCTGCCCATATACCTGCCGCCGCACCCAACCTGATCTCCCTCCTTCATCTTCCTCCTCCATCTCCCTCCTCCATCTCCCTCCTCCCTAAGGTAAGCGGCTCACTGGATATCTGTTTACAATCTGGTGGAGGTGGTGTTGGTGGTGGTGGCAGTAGTGATGGTGGTGAAGGTGGGTAGCTGACGCCTCCGATCCTCTGGGGAGAAACGCCCCCTTCCCTCCTCCTCCTCCTCCTGTTCCTTCTCCTCCTTCTCTTCCTCCTCTCCGTGTTGTTGGTTTTCTCCCGGCGTAAGTGGGGTTTAGGGATGCTCCTTTTTGATAGAGAGAGAGAGAGAGAGAGAGAGAGAGAGAGAGAGAGAGAGAGAGAGAGAGAGAGAGAGACGTATAGTACGTGTGATAATATTTTCGCATATTGTCATTTTTATCTATGGAATCCCTCGTATTTTTATCGTGCATGTACATTTTTTTATGTATATTTGTATGGCTTGCAGATACGCTTTTTAAACACACACACACACACACACACACACACACACACACACACACACACACACACACACACACACACACACACACACACACACACACACTCCTATGTATATGTATATGTGTAGCTATATGCAAAGAGAAAGAGAGATGCAGGTGGTAGCGTCTGTGTGTGTGTGTGTGTGTGTGTGTGTGTGTGTGTGTGTACTCCTATGTATATGTATGTGTGTACTTATATGCAAAGAGAAAGAGAGATGCAGGTGGTAACGTGTGTGTGTGTGTGTGTGTGTGTGTGTGTGTGTGTGTGTGTGTGTGTTGGGTATGAATATATGATACCATCCCGGTCTTCGCCAGAACAAAGATTATTCAAAACAGGGATTGGATGAGACGAGAAACGCGGGAATAGCGGACCAGAAAAGATACACGCAAACACGAGACGGGAAAGCAAGACGTGGTGATGCCGTGACTACGAATGAAGGAAAGAAAACCAAACTGAAAATATCAATCAGAAAAAAAAAAACACGAATTACAATGGAAAGCAAAAAAAAAAAAAAAAAGCAAACAAAAGTAGAACCAAGAGAAGAGTTGGGGTGGATGTGAATGAAAGGATGGCACTTGCTAAAAGTAATGTAAAAAAAAAAAGGGGTACACGTTGTGATTGACTGATGGAAAGTTGATAAAAAAAGAAACTGAAGAGTGAATGAAAGGAATGAAAGCGAGAGGGACTGAGTTATAAAAAGGAAAGCAAAACGAGAATGAAAGGGAAGGGAGGAAAAGAACGAGGTGGAGGAAAAGGAACCAAAACAAGAGGGACAGAGTTAAAATAACAGGAAGGAAGAAAAGTGAAAGGTGAGAGAGGGGAAAAAAGAAGAATAAAAAGAAGGAAAGTAAGAGAAAGGTAAAGAGATTAGAAAGAAAGAGAAGAACGAGGATAGAATCAAAGTTGAGGGAGAGAGAAGAAAGAAAATGATGGGAAGAAAAAAACAAGAGGAAGTGAAATGGAAATCAAAGAAGATTGAAGGGAAGGAAAGAAAATTGAGAAAGTTAAAAGAAAGAAAAAATAGAGGGACAGAATAAAGAGCAGAAAAAAAAAGTGAAGGAAACACGGGAGGAAAGAGAAGGGAAATGAAAGGTAGAAGATTAAATCCGGTGGAGATGCTAGAGAGGAGGTGAAAATAATTAATCCGATTTATCACAGAAAGACCGAGTAAATGGAAGAAAGAAAACAGGCAGGTGTCAATACAGAAAAGAAATCTAACAATATGACATCCCCTTTCAGAAAAAAAAAAAAAACCCATCAGAGGCAGAAATTCATACAAACACATAGAAAACACTCCACCCCACCACGTGAACCTGCGCAAAAAAAAAAAAAAGAAATAAAAATAGAAAAAAAGAAAAATCCATTACTGAAAAAAAGGCACGAGAGGGGAGAGAGAGAGAGAGAGAGAGAGAGAGAGAGAGAGAGAGAGAGAGAGAGAGAGAGAGAGAGAGAGAGAGAGAGAGAGAGAGAGAGAGAGCGCTTGTAACCCCACAGGAAATGCAATATCGCTTGCCCCACTCAATCATGTGCAAGAGAGATGGATTCATTCAGTGTCTTCTGTTGGTGGAGGACGAGACACGCCGCACACTGCATTCATCTCCACCCCACCGCGATTAGAAGCGTTCGAATCGACTGAAGGAGAATCCGACACCTTTCTAAATGAGAGGATGAGGATTAAAGCGTTGGAAATTATAGGCTTATCGTGATATCTGTGTCATCTCGAGTGTCGTGGCATGAGGTGGGCGTGTAGAGGAGGAGGAGGAGGAGGAGGAGGAGGAGGAGGAGGAGGAGATGGCGAGTAATGGTAATAGAGAGGCTTGGATGAAGGGAGAAAATGATGGAGAAAACGAGGTACAAGGAGAAGGAGAAGAAAAGAAGAAGTAGAGAGAGAGAGAGAGAGAGAGAGAGAGAGAGAGAGAGAGAGAGAGAGAGAGAGAGAGAGAGAGAGAGAGAGAGAGAGAGAGAGAGAGAGAGAGAGAGAGAGAGAGAGAGAGAGAGAGAGAGAGAGAGAGAGAGAGAGAGAGAGAGAGAGAGAGAGAGAACTGAAGGTGAGGAAAGAACAAAGAGATAACAAAGGGAGCGAGAAAGCCTTCGTGAGATTCCAGATCCAGAGAGAGAGAGAGAGAGAGAGAGAGAGAGAGAGAGAGAGAGAGAGAGAGAGAGAGAGAGAGAGAGAGAGAGAGCAGGGTTATATAGGTCGTATCTTGAATTTCTCCTTCGAGGTCAATAGCCAATCGGATCTCGAGAGTCTTAACCTTCCAAATCGTTCTTTCCCCGAACTACTTGTGGGAGTCGAGTCCAACTCCTCACTTAGGGAAATTAGAACCCCCACCTCTGAACTATTCTCCGCGTACTATTTTTGGGATCTCGTTTTTCTTCCTGGCTCTGCGTACGTACACTCCCCATCTCTTTCTCCCTCTCTGTCCAAGTAGATTTCTCTTCCCTTCCCTTCCTTTCCTATCCACGTCCTCTTCCTACGTACTCCTCTCCTCTCCTCTCCTACTTTGATGTATTCTTTTTGTTTCGTGTTTTCTTTTTCATTAAGCTTTGGTACTGTAAAAGTTAGTGTTTGGAAAATGTGTATAGTAGTTTTTTTTTATGAGTTTTAGTGAAAGTTTTTTGTTACGTGTTTCTTTTGTAGTGTGTTTGTTGTCATTGACATTTTTTATATGCATTTTTTTATTTTATGTCTGCGTTCTTTTTTGTTCTTTTTCTATTTATACATTTATTTATTTATTTATTTATTTATTTTTTGGTATATGAATCAATTATTTATTCGTACTTTCATTCTCTCTCTCTCTCTCTCTCTCTCTCTCTCTCTCTCTCTCTCTCTCTCTCTCTCTCTCTCTCTCTCTCTCTCTCTCTCTCTCTCTCTCTCTCTCTCTCTCTCTCTCTCTCTCTCTCTCTCTCTCTCTCTCTCTCTCATTTTTTCTATTTGAATTTGATATATTGATTTGATTTCCAGTTTTGTGTAATTCTACTTATCTTTTTTTTTTTATATTACTGTTTTAAGATACACACTGTACATGAACTACAGTACACATTGAAAAAACAACAATCACTATACACAGAACTGAAAACAGAAGCAATATGTCAGGAAGAAGTAGAAAAATAATTAATGTTCTGCCTTTGATTACTGCGCAACACTTTACCTCTAATCTCCTGCGCCCCTGGAAATAACCTTTTGTTTTTTCTCTTGTAGGTGAAAAGTAAATATAGGTTACATTACGTGACTGAAGTAATAGTGTGGCGACTGCGTAGTAACTCGAGATAGTGAAGTGACTTGGCAGGAAAATGCGTGCTAGAGACTTGATGGGGGATGATTATGGAAGAGTGATTGTGAAGTGACGTGTACGAAATGACGAATTGGCCTAACCCTTTCAGTGCGATGTGCAACAATTCACAACACTGGATGTAATGTATGGAATCTTTCTTTATAAGCACCTATAAGAAAGAATAACATAAAAAAATATATATATATATATATATATATATATATATATATATATATATATATATATATATATATATATATATATATATATATATATATATATATATATATATATATATATATATATATATATATATATATATATATATATATATATATATATATATATATTTCAATTTAAAACCAGTATAGTATTTGGAGGTGGCTGTAAAAGAAGATGTCTCAGAGTGGTTAGTGTTAAGGAAAGATGTGATAAATAGCAGGGAAAGGGTTAACAGTGAAGTGACGTGTGTGAAATGGCGACGTGGAAGAGTGATTGTGAAGTGCTGTGTGTGAGTGACGATGTGGGATGACTGTGAAGTGAATCAGTGCAGATGCCGTTGTGAAGTGGCATCGGAGATGGGACTATGAAGTGGCGACGGAAATTACTGTGAAAAGAATTGACATGGGTGATGGTGAAGTTAAAAGGCATGAGAATGCATAGGGGCATGACGGGGATGATTGCAAAGTGACGAAGTAGGAAGTGATTGTGAGGTGACTTGCTGGTTGTTGTTGGTGGACTGACTTATGTGCCAACCAACTTGACGGTTGTGAAACTGAAATGAACAGACATGGCAGATAGTTGTGAAGTTACTTGACAGAGATAATCATGAAGTGACTTGACAGAAAGATGTTTGTAAACTGATTTTGGCATGGTGGCTGTGAAGTGACTTTGGGGAGGGGGAGGTGGCTGTGAAGTGACTCGACATAAAGGAATAAATGTGAGGTAATTTAATACAGAAGGATGACTATGAAGTGACATAATATAGAGGTTGTGAAGTGATATGAAGGTCTTGTGACGGAATAGAAATAGAAATCTGATTGTGAATTAATACCTACAAACTTACGCTGTCAGTCACGTGTCTGTCAGTCCGCTCTCACTACGATTCGTCATTCGTTTATTTAATCCTCTCTTTGAATCATTCACTACAGCATGAGAGACACAGCCGCGTCCGTCCGTCACTCCGCTTGCGTCACTGTCTATTTCCGTCACACCTGCGTCACATTTCAACGTTTCCAGTGTCTACAGCAGAGCGTCAGGGAGAGGGTCCGTGGAAAGGCTAAATGTGAGAGTTGCTCTCTCTCTCTCTCTCTCTCTCTCTCTCTCTCTCTCTCTCTCTCTCTCTCTCTCTCTCTCTCTCTCTCTCTCTCTCTCTCTCTCTGGTTTTATATAGACATGAAAGGAAGATTGCGTGTATAGATTTCGCATCGTGTGTTGCCGATAATTGGCTTAACTGTGCTTTACGGGGCGCGGATTTCAGTGTTTCTGTCCCTGGTAATTATTCCCGCGTTCATATTTTCATGACTGGGTTAAAATGTGAGAGTTTAATGTGGTCGGCTTGTTAAATGTTAATTACCTTATTTTCAAAACTCGTGTATTTATCTTATTTATTTTTTGTATAAGGAATTAATTATACGTGGCGTGTTTTGTGTTGTTATTTTATACTTTCATGTATTTCTGGTTTCAGATAATGGTTATATTTGGTTCTGTATAGATTCTTTGGTGTCTGCCTCTTTTGTGAAATACATATACCAGGTAATATGCGTTTACTAACTTTGTGTATGTTTTAGTATCAGGAGACTGTCTAGATAGATAAATAGATAGATACAAGGATAAATAGATAGTTTATTCACAACAGCAATTTTACACAATAAGTAAATAAACCAGAATTTTAAAACTACATGATAATCCAATTATTTATCACACAGAAATATATATATACATCTGCAGTCCATATAACATTTCGCGTCTTGATAACAACACATACAAATATGTTACATATTACGAATCTTATCACCAGAAACTTCTTTGAATATCATGACACACACAAAAAAAAAAAAAACTAAAAGAAATAAAAAAAATGTAAGTAGAAAAATGAATAAATACAAAAATAAAGGGAAAAGGCAGCTCCGTTACCGATCAGAAAAAAAAAAATCTTCGAAAAAAAATCTCCATAAGGATAAGTAATTTCCAGAGGTGTTTTGTTACTGCTCCCTGGAAACAGCTGAAGTCTTAGGGAACATGTCAACAGGTAACGATATTCAGAGTCTACCGGTGAACGGGGTGAAAGGATGAGCTGAATAAATATTGCATGAGTAAGGAGGACGAGTAGAGAGATCCTGGGTTTACCAGTGACAAGTAGAGAGATCAAGAGTTTCCTGGTAAGAGGGGTGAAAGGGGGAAGATAATAATAATTGTAGTTAATTTCATATGGACCTTGTCTTCTTTCCCTCGCCTCAGTCTTACCTTTCCCAGCGCCATGAGTCACCTTTGATCAAGCACGCGTGAAGAAGACAGAGTATCTGTTGCCGTCCCCACGCCCTCAATGCCCATAATTCTCTATTAGTGCACGCGACACGGCTCACTTCAAATTGCACGTACTCATGTATATACCCGCGCACGCACCCAGGCACGCACACACCC
>NC_087187.1:7605000-7607500 GCF_035594125.1 Scylla paramamosain
TTCCACCCTTTTTAGCTTCCCTCTTTTACTTTTCCTCTTAACGGGTCACATTTTTAGAAACGTTTCCCACTGTCTACTTTATTTTCGTATTTCCTTTTCTTTTTTTTTTTTTTTTTTTTTTATTCTGGGTGAGTTATAATTAGTCATGTGTGTGTTGTGAGTGTGTGTGTATGTGTGTGTGTGACAGGGTCGAGCTACGTACTCATCCTAAGCCGCGCGCGAGAGAGAGAGAGAGAGAGAGAGAGAGAGAGAGAGAGAGAGAGAGAGAGAGAGAGAGAGAGAGAGAGAGAGAGAGAGAGAGAGAGAGAGAGAGAGAGAGAGAGAGAGAATACGTACCTACACAAATCACAGCTGATCTTCTTAGATTAACCCGTATTACTGTTTGCTTACGAAGACATTGACAGCAACAGTAACAACAGCAACAACAACAACAACAAGAACAACAACAACAACAACAACGGTGATGATAACAATGATACTACTACTACTACTACTACTACTACTACTACTACTACTACTACTACTACTACTACTACTACTACTTCTGCTGCTACTACCAGTACTACTACATATATGATAATAATAATAATAACAGCAGCAACAAGAACAACAACAAAAACAATAATAATAATAATAATAATAATAATAATAATAATAATAATAATAATAACAATAAAACCAAAAACATGGAATGCATAAAGAATTTTTGTATTTCATCCCGAACGTGACTCTCATTGCGCCGCAGAAACACTCAGAAAAAGGAGAAGTAGGAGGAGGAGGAGGAGGAGGAGGAGGAGAAGGAGGAGGAGGAGGAGGAGGAGAAGCAGAAAGAAGAGAGTGAAGGATCTCTCTCTCTCTCTCTCTCTCTCTCTCTCTCTCTCTCTCTCTCTCTCTCTCTCTCTCTCTCTCTCTCTCTCTCTCCCTGCCATTATTTCCCGTGTATTTACAGCCCGCGTGGAAGTTAATAATAGACTTCACTGTAACATCTTCCTGTCGAATTGTTTGCCTCTGAAATCCCTGACATTCGCCTTTTCACAACTTCTCTTCTCTTGAATTTATACTCTCTCTCTCTCTCTCTCTCTCTCTCTCTCTCTCTCTCTCTCTCTCTCTCTCTCTCTCTCTCTCTCTCTCTCTCTCTCTACTTGTTTTTCAAATTTTATATATTTTTGCGTGTTTTTTCTGTTATGCTACTTTTTCTTTTATGTTTTCTTCATATTTTTCGTGTTTTTTTGCTTGTTAGGAGGAGGAGGAGGAGGAGGAGGAAGAGAAGGAGGAGGAGGAAGAGGTGGAGGTGGAGGTGTAGGAGGAGGAGGAGGAGGAGGAAGAGAGTGAAGAGGCTGTTTGTATTCTCTCTCTCTCTCTCTCTCTCTCTCTCTCTCTCTCTCTCTCTCTCTCTCTCTCTCTCTCTCTCTCTCTCTCTCTCTCTCTCTCTCTCTCTTCATCTCATGCGTTCATGTTCGTGGTGTCCTTGTTCGTTGCTTTCTGCTTGCCTGTCTCATGGTCATATTTTTCATCTTCCTGTTCCTCCTCCTCCTTCTTCTCCTCCTCCTCCTCCTCCTCCTCCTCCTCCTCCTCCTCCTCCTCCTCCTCCTCCTCCTCCTCCTCCTCCTCCCTCTTTCTTTCTTATTTCCGTCTTTCCTCCTTTTTTTTTTTTGTGGTAGATTCTGTCCATTCTCTTCGTCTTTTTTTTTCCTTTTCGTTCTTCTTGTTCTTGCTCTTGTTATTCTTCGTGTTATTATTGTTATTTCTTCTTTTTCTTGTTATTGTTTTTCTGTTGCTGCTGATTCCCCCTCCTCCTCCTCCTCTTCGTTCTCTTCCTTCTATCACCGTTATATTTCGTTTTCTCTTGTTTCTCAATCCTTTCTCTTTCGTTCACCTACAGTCATATTCCTCCTTCTCTCACTCTGCACTTCCTCTCCTCCTCCTCCTCCTCCTCTTCCTCCTCCTTCGTCCTGCTCAGCCAGAAGCCATCCTAAGGCGAAGGTATTAAAGGTTTAAGTAAGGAACACCACGTTATGAGCTCTGTAACTCTTGCTTCTCCTAAGTTGAACCGCCGGCCTCTTATCACGCCCAACTTTTCGGGGCTTAGGTGACCTTCAGGTATGAGAACTCACCAAGATGATAGCGGGAAAAGTGAAGGTGGCGCTTTTCGGTTTGTAGTTTATATCATTTTTTCCTGGTTTTGTAATTTTCTGATTTTTTTTCTTTTTGTTTCGGTTTGTTTATTCTGTGATTTGATTTTTTTTTTGTTAATGAAATGTTTGCTTTTTTTTTTTTTTAGAGTTTTAAGTGTTAGTGACGTTTTGTTTATTTTTTATTTATGGTTTTATAGTTTTCTTATTGCCTTGTATGGATTTGTTTTTTTTATGGGAAATAAGTGTTTTTGAGGTTATTTATTTATTTTTTTTGTGAGGATGGTGTTTTGGGAGTTATGTTTGTCACTTATTTTTTTTCCTGATTTGCTAGTTATATTCTTATTTCTTAATGGTACGGTTTGTAT
>NC_087187.1:7615000-7662500 GCF_035594125.1 Scylla paramamosain
AGAGAGAGAGAGAGAGAGAGAGAGAGAGAGAGAGAGAGAGAGAGAGCGGAAAAGAGGGAGAAAAGCCAGAAAGAGAGAAAAAAAGAAAGATCAAGAAGGAGCAGAGAGAGAGAGAGAGAGAGAGAGAGAGAAAGAGAGATTTTCCCCTTCGGCTTTCTCACTCTGCTCCATCAAAAAAAGATCCTATCATGAAAATGAGGTTTGCTACTCAGACTATTTTTTTTCGTGTTTTTTGAATAGGCAGGGATGAAAAATAACGTTGCAATTCTTGTGTTGACCGTAATATTTCAACAGTATCCACAATTTTTTAGTCCATCAGCATCTAACGATTTATTTAGTGATTGCAATTTTGACAGTGCAATATTTTTTCCCTCTTGCTCTTGATGGCTCTTGAAAATGTTTACAAGTATTTTTTTCTTCATATAAATTCCCTTTTTTTTTTTTTTTATTTCTCTCGTATTTGTGTGTTTTTTCTCCCCGCGTCTGAATATTTCGCTTCGGTTTCCACTGGAGCGTGTCGATGAAAAAGACATTGGTGTGTGTGTGTGTGTGTGTGTGTGTGTGTGTGTGTGTGTGTGTGTGTGTGTGTGTGTGTGTGTGTGTGTGTGTGTGTGTGTGTGTGTTAATTTCCTTTACGTTCTGTGACCTTCATGAGTTTTGTATTTGTGAGTTGCCACGCGCTTGTTTTTCCTATTTTTTACTACGACCCTGTTCAATACTCCTCAGTGTTACGTGAGTGTTCATATTCTCGTCCTAACGTTGGTATTTTCCTAATTTTTCCTCATTTTCAAAGTTTTTTACAGATATGATTTTTATTCTCATACAGTCTTTTCTTCTTCCGTGAGCGTTCAAAATATAGTTTTCTCTTTTCCTATACTTTTTTTTTATTTGTGGATGTATATATATTGTTTACCTGCGCACTACAGGTTTCCCTTTTTCTTTTTTCGTTTTTTTTTTTATCTTACCTTAGTTTTTCTCTCTTTTTTCTATTCCGTGTCAGTTTTTTCGATATTCTTTCTCTTCCAGTTAATCTTCCTCTATTGCCACACGTTTGTATTTAACTTTTTCTCACGTTCTCCTGCAATTCCTTCATTCTTTCTGTATGGAAAATGTTCCGGCGATCTAAATCCAACTCGCGCACGAATTCTTCAATACCTTCCCTCTATGTATATATATTTCTTTCTGCCTAACAAAATTTAGTCTTTCCAAATGGTACGCTCTCTACGTTTATTTCACAGATAAATTTTCACCATGAATTTGGTGATCCCTCATTTTTTTTTTTTTTGTAGAAATTCCACGATACCTGCCTCGTCTATAAATTCCTTTTACTCCTGCTTCCCTACTCATAAATCCAATTTGCCTATTTGCCCATCGTGTCCACCCACCTGTCACGATGGCGGTGGCGGAGGCGAGCAGGGCGGAGAGGACCACTGAGGGGCCCGCCCACTCCGCTGACGCCACGCCCCACCAGCAGGAAACCGCCCACGCCCACAGCGATGCTCACGCCTGTCGAAAAGAAAAATGGGTCAGAGTTATTTATTGTATTGATAAAATGTCATGACAGATTCCATGTATGTTTAGTACGTGTTATATGTATGAATGATTTGTGCATTGTGTGTAGTGTGTGTGTGTGTGTGTGTGTGTGTGTGTGTGTGTGTGTGTGTGTGTGTGTGTGTGTGTGTGTGTGTGTGTAATTTAGTTGTTTTCATGTGTCACTTCAGCTTTATGATCCATATTGTAAAATGTTTTAGTTTTTCAATTCGACTCATTTTAACAGGCTCTAGTGGAAGTTACTGAGATTTTCAAGGATGTTTTTAGAATTCTAGGGATAATTTAACAAGAAATATTCATCATCTGTAGGAGAAAACATCATGAAAAACCTTACCGATTCTCTTTGTAGCCTTTGAAAAAGTCATCATAATAGTCCAAAGCCTGTTAGAACACGGGTCTGTTTGTCTCACGTGAAATGATACCACGGAGTATCAGCCATCATGCACTGGTCATGACTGTTGAGGCATTTCATTGTCCTATTCACTGAACATCATTCTTTTTTATCTGACTAACGTAAAAGGCTTCCCTATCATTCTCTGTTCACGTATGTCGGCAATAGCTATCAAGTGGGAATGACGATTTTTGGGTTAAGTCAACTCTACACTATGAGTGTTTGGTGCATTTTGACTGGAAAGACATTTAATATCATATTATCGAACGCTTTGCTCTTTCATAAAGTCGATTTTCTAAAGTAATAAAGACGGTTAATTGTGGTCTCATGGATGTGTTCCCATTGATGACGAAGGAATCTTGGTCAACTCTCATTAGAATCTTGTAAACAACTTTGAAAATCCCAGTGATTTCCACTAAAGCTAATCTGATCACTGGAATACGCAAACCTCTTCATCTTTCGCCCCGACAAGGTAGTGTTTCATTGCAGTGTTCCTGGACAATGTTTTGTATCTCTCAGGGTGATCGGGAGAGCGGATAGCGACTAGAAGAGTATGGAATAGAAGAAAGCAAAAATACACAAGTAGAAGATGGATTTAGGTAGGCATGTTTTATACAGGGAGAGCCACGTGAGAGTGTATAGATTTTTTTTTTTATCTTCCCTTACTTTATGATCTTATTATACGCTCACTAGCGAACACAAAGCCATGCAGGAATCCATACGTGTGAGGCGTTGTTCAGGCAATTCCACAACCATTTTCATACTGGAACTACGGCGTGAAGGTATAATGGTTTCTTTTAGCTTCCCTTACTTTGTTCTTACACTCTCACTGGCAGAAACAAGACTAAACAGGAATTTATAAGTGTGAGGCTTTGTTCAGGTAGTCCCACAGCCATTTTTACACAGGGACTACCACGTGAAGGTCAAATTTTGTTGTTCTAGCTTCCCATACTTTGATGTTTCTTACCCCCCCTTACAAGCAGACACTTTGATGTTTCTTACCCCCCTAACAAGCAGACACAATGCCAGGCAGTAATCTACGAGTATAACCAGTAGGAGGCGCTGTTCAGGCAACGCCACAACCACTTTTATACAAGGACTGCCACGTGAAGGTTTATTTATTTGATTTGCTTTGATTCTTCTGTAGCTTTCCATACTTTTTGTTGCTTTTACATCCTAACTAGTAGACACAAGACCAAGTAGGAATTCGTAACCAGTGGAAGGCGCTGTTCAGGCAATACCACGACCCCTCCTGGCCTTGAGGAGTAGGACTGGGTGGCGGTGGGTGGCGGGGAAATGGTGTGTCAGTTCTCCTCAACTTATGCACAGCAATGATGAAGGTTGTCCGAGGCTACCAAGAAATGAACTCCCTCCGGCGAAACTGCTCGCCACTTTTCCTTGTCCTGAGCTTACGTGGGGATGGTAAAAGGAGGCGAGCAAGACGGAGAACTAGATTAAGAGACGAGGCCAGAAGTTTTAGTGCTGTGCCCTGGAATAGATGAGCAGCTGGCAGAGATGAGTGGTGCTTTGGGAGAGGCTTGTGTGATGCTGTGAATTATGGAGGCTGGTGGTGATGGTGATGTCGTTAGTGTTGATGATGATTGGTGGTTCGTGATGATGTTGGTGATGATAACGATAATGATAATGATAATGATAATGATAACGATAATGATGATAACGGTGGTGACAGTAATTTTGTTGTTGTTGATGGTAATGATCTTACTGTTGCTGCTGTTTCTGCTGCTGCTGATGATGATGATGATAATAATGACGATGATAATGATGATGATGATGATGATGATGATGATGGTGATGACTACGATGATGGTGGTGGTGATGGTGATAATAATAATGATGACAAGGATGATGATGATGATGATGATGATTATAATGATGATGATTGCGATGATGGTGGTGGTGATCGTGATGATGATGATTACGATGATGGTGGTGGTGATGATGATGATGATGATGGCCTTATAAAAATTTTTAAACCCAGAATATTTACGATCAATGATGTCAGTGACCTTGGAAACCAAATGAAACAGAGCAAGCTTAACAAGTAGACAAAGAGGAACGAAAATAACAAAAGAAAAAAGGAAAACAATAGGAAACTCATTTCTCTTTTCCTTTACAAACATTCTCTTAATTTCACGTAATGAATGGAAGTCTTAGGTGGAAAAAAAACTTATTTATTTCACGCAGGGAAGAATAAGGTCGAAATGAGGAAACGCACTTAGGAAAATATGCTTCTTTGTTCTTAACACTTTTTAAACTTCTCAATTGTGCTACTTTCAGAAGCCACAGAGATCTTTACGTGCGTTTCCATTGATGGTTTTCTTATTGATGATGCAGGACATTTATCAAACTATTACTGAAATTATGAAAACCGGTGATAACCATAATAACCCTAATAACTTTCACTAGAAAGTATTGAAAGTAGTGAAGATAAGGCGTCCAAACGTTTGAGAATACAGAAGAAAACGAGAAAAGAAAGAGCAGGAGAAGGAAGAGGAAAAAAGAGATTATCTCCTTGTAGCTAAAAAAAAAAAAGAAAATGGAAGAAGAAGAAATAAAAAAAGGAGGAAGATGAGGAACTGGTGTGAAGAACGAAGATGAAAAAGAGGAGGAGGAGGAAGAGAAGGAAGAAGAGTGTTCATCTACTCAAAGCAAAAGAAAGATAAGAAAGGCAAGAGAAAAAGAAAATAAAAGGAAGATGAGGAAAATTTTGGAGAGGAGAACAAGGAGGAGAGAGAGAGAGAGAGAGAGAGAGAGAGAGAGAGAGAGAGAGAGAGAGAGAGAGAGAGAGAGAGAGAGAGACATATAGACTGGCAGATATACGTTACGTCACGAGAGAAGACGGACACGAGAATAGACAGAAGAGTTGCCGGGGTGTGAGCTGAACTGACAAGGGACTGACTGAGGTGAGCTTTGCGTCCGTGTCGGGAAGGGAAAAAATGGTTCGTTCAAAGGAAATGAAACTAATGAGGTTACTGGGAGGGAAATTTTGCTCTTCAGGGAAGTTACGTAAAGGTGTGAGATTCCAGGTAAAGGATAAAGCCGTAGAGGGAAGGGAAAGATTCTGCTGCCTCGGAAAAAAAAAAAAAGATTGGCGAGAAAATTTAATGTGATACGTATGTGATTGTTTGATGTAGGATATTGCGTTTTATTTTCTTATGAAGTGCTGATATTGTGCAGCTATTCTACGTCTCTCTCTCTCTCTCTCTCTCTCTCTTTGAAAACAGAGATAGATAGATAAACATATAGATATAAATACATACATAGATTGATAAAAATACATAGAGAAATAGATTTTATCAGACAGAAACTAAAAGGGACAGAGGGAGAGAGAGAGAGAGAGAGAGAGAGAGAGAGAGAGAGAGAGAGAGAGAGAGAGAGAGAGAGAGAGAGAGAGAGAGAGAGATAATTCATTGACTATATCTTCAATACACACACTTATAAAAAGCACACAACATTTCTCAAGACAGACAGAGAGAGAGAGAGAGAGAGAGAGAGAGAGAGAGAGAGAGAGAGAGAGAGAGAGAGAGAGAGAGAGAGAGAGAGAGAGAGAGAGAGAGAGAGAGACAGTCACACTTTCCTTAACAACATCTGCGGAACACTCACTATCCTAGCCAGCATCATTACCCACCACAATAAAAGACACTTAATTACAACCTTCGCAGTTAATGAGGGTCCCGGAGCCACGCACTCCTTCTCTCATCAAGTCCCAGATTACTATCGTCGCCGCAGACACTCCTCGGCCCCAGACTTGTGCTAATAACTCGCCCTTGAGACACGTAACGACTGAAATCCCACGTAATCTCCGTTTCTCTCTCTTTCTTTCCTCCTTTACTCACGGCATGTAAAGCAGGAGGAGAAGGAGAGTGAGGAGGTGAAGGAGGAGAAACAGAGTGAGGAAGAGATGAAGGAGGAGGGGTAGAAAGAGGAGGAGGTGAAGGAGGAGAGAAAAAGGATGAATACTTGTCACCTACTCCTCGCAGTGAAAAAGGAAGGAGGGGTATTAAGAGGAGGAGAAGGAGGAGGAGGAGGAGGAGGAGGAAGAGGAAGAGGAAGAGGAAGAAGAAGAAGAAGAATAAGGAGAAGAAGAAGAAGAAGAAGGATAAGGAAAAGAAGAAGAAGAAAAGTCGTCTACCTGTAGTGCCAAAAGAGGAAGGAGAAAAAAGAGAGGAAGACGAAGAGGAATTAGAGGAGGAGTAGGAGGAAATAGGAGAAAAAAAGAGAGGAGGAAGAGAAGAGCTTATATACTGCTTGTGGCACAGGAGGAAAGAGAAGAGGAAGAAGGACGACAACGAAGAAGAAGAGGGAGGAAGAGGAGGTGCCGAATGACACCAACAGACTTCTATCTCTCTGCATTGCTTCTAGGGAGGAGGAGGAGGAGGAGGAGGAGGAGGAGGAGGAGGAGGAGGAGAGAGAAAAGTAAAGGAGGATAGCATAACAAAAAGGAGGAAGAAGAAAAAGAGGAGGAGTAAGAAGAGGTGGAGGAGGAGAGAGAAAATGAAGGAAAAATAAAGGAGCATAGAATAGCAGAAAGGAGGAGGAGGAGTAAGACGAAGAAGAAGAGGTGGAGGAGGAGAGGAAAGATGAAGGAAAAACAGAGGAGCATAGAATAGCAGAAAGGAGAAGAAGGAGGAAGAAGGAGAAAAGTTGGAAGAAGAGAGGGAGGTGCAGAGAAAAGAAAGGAGGAGAAAGAAGAGGAAAAGGAAAAAAAAAGAAGAATACTAGAGTTCATTTTAGAAACTCCGTCGTAAGAAATAAAATTGAGAAATCACTAAATCTTGCTTGAATTTATCTCTCGTAACTTTCGCTGCGACGATTAGCTGTGTTTATCAAGGCGGGGAGACAAGTTCTGGGCTGCAGGGGAAAGGTTTCTACGATTTCCTCGCTTCCTCGCTGCTGGGGTCTTGGTGGGCCTCGCAGTGTGAATGTGTGAGTGATGGGTGAGGCAAGAATGTTGTGCTATGTTGTGTTGAGTTATTGGTTATTTAATGGTGAAGAAATACGTCTGTTATTTTTGTTATTGTTGTTCTGTGTGTGTATTCTGTTCTCTTTTGGCTGCTTTCTTAATCTTTCTCCTCCTTATGTTGTTGTTGTTGTTGTTGTTCGTCTTTTTCATCATCATCATCATCATCATCATCTTCGTCTTCTTCGTCTTTTGCTTCTTCTTCTTCTCCACCTCCTTCTTCTTTTCCCTCCTCCTCCATCTCCTCTACTTCTTTAGGTCCTCTCCATTTCAAGCTTCTTCCCATTCACTTTCAAGAGTTCCCTCCATTTCCTTTCTTGTCCCCTTCGACTCGCCTTCCTGTCCTCTCTCTCTCTCTCTCTCTCTCTCTCTCTCTCTCTCTCTCTCTCTCTCTCTCTCTCTCTCTCTCTCTCTCTCTCTCTCTCTCTCTCTCTCTCTCTCTCTCTCTCTCTCTCTCTCTCTCTCCTCTTTATTCCCATCGGCACTTCTCTTTTTCCCTCGCCAGCTTTTCCCCTCAAATGCCCCCCTGTCTTTCCCTTCCCCCTCCTTCCCTCTTAACATTTCCTTCCTTCCTCTCCATATCCTGTTTTGCCTTACCTTTTACCTGTCTCTCTCTCTCTCTCTCTCTCTCTCTCTCTCTCTCTCTCTCTCTCTCTCTCTCTCTCTCTCTCTCTCTCTCTCTCTCTCTCTCTTAATGTAGCTTGCCATTTTGCTTGCTCTCCCTCTCCCTTCTGTCTTTCCTTCTCTTTATTGCCTCTCGTTTTTCCTTCGGTTTAATTGCGTTTAGATTATCCTCGATTTCTTTCTATGTTTTCGTTTTTCCTCTCTCGTCCTACTTTACGGTGCTTTATTCTTTTTCTTCCCTTTTCCTTTTATTCGTCTTAATGAGAAATGGAGAAATGAAAATGATGATGGAGAAGGTGATGCTCGTATTTTCTTTCTTTCTTTGTGTGTGTGTGTGTGTGTGTGTGTGTGTGTGTGTGTGTGTGTGTGTGTGTGTGTGTGTGTGTGTGTGTGTGTGTGTGTGTGTGTGTGTGTGTTGTTGCCATTTCTCAGGAAAGCTTAAGAGTATTTCGGAATAAAAAAAAAAAAAAAAAAGGGAAAAAGTGGTGGAAGTGAAGGAGGATTTTGTTGGAAAAGAAATTATTTGTCGTGGTGGTTGTGTTTGAATTTTTTCTTGCTATTTTATCATTGATTACTTCTGCTACTACTGCTGTTGCTGCTGCTACTACTACTACTACTACTACTACTACTACTACTACTACTACTACTACTACTACTACTACTACTGTTACCACATCGTCATTAATATCTTCACTCATATTATTACACTACTACTACTACTACTACTACTACTACTACTACTACTACTACTGCTACGACTACTACTACTACTACTACTACTACTACTACTTGTTACTACTGCTACTACTACATTGTTACACCACCACCATCATCATCATCACTACCATTAACATTCACTTACATCGCTAAACTTTCCCATTTGTACATTCTGTCCCTTGTTCAGGCACCAGTACCTCTCCTCTAATGCTTCGATGTGGAGAGCAACAAGACAGCCTATCTATTTATTCTCCACCGCTCAGGCAATTCACATAATCCTGCTTAGTAGAGCGATGCATCTTATAAGCGAAAGAAGATTACCGTCTGAAAAATGGCAGACTTTCTTTTTTATCCATGATTAATTCTCAGGCCAGTGTGGAGGAGGGAGTTGGGGAGGAGGGGAGATGAATGGAGTTTAGCTACTCTTCCACTCTTCCGACCGGCATTATTGAAGTTCCTAGTGGAGGAGGAGGAAGAGGAGGAGGAGGCAGTGCAGTGAGGATGCAAAAGAGATTCGGGGAGTGAATGAGAGAAGAGTAAAGGGAGGAAGGAGAGAATGATGTTGGAATAGAGAGGAGCGGAGGAGAGGAGGGAAATGACAGGGAGAGAATACGATAAAAATGGAGGGGGATAAAGTAGAGAATGGAGATGATGATGAGGAGGAAGAGGAGTAATAGCAGCAGCAGCAGTAGCAGCATTAGTAGCACCAGTAGTAGTACTAGGAGGAGGAAGAGGAGGAGGAGGAGGAGGAAGAGGAGGAGGAAGAGGAGGAGGAGGAGAAGGAGGAGGAGGAGAAGGAGGAGGAGGAGGAGGAGGAGGAAGAGAAGAAAGAAAAGGAGGAGGAGGAAGAAGAGGAGGAGGAAACGGGAATATAAAAGAGATTTAGGAAGTGAAGTAGGAAAAAATACGAAGAGATAAAAAGAAAAAAAAAAAATAGAGAGGACGACGATGAGAGGATGAGAGGAGCAAAATGAGACTAAAAGGAAGGAGGACAAAGTAGAAAATAGAGAGGGACAGAGATACTAAAGGGGTGAGTACTGTGAGGGGAAAATGATGATAAATAATACGAGAAGCGGGACGAAAAGGCGGAAAGAAAACGAAAAAGAGAACCACGGCGGCTGCTGAGAGGGGGCACTACCATAAATATCATTGACTAGTGGCCTGGCTGTGTGTATTGCCACGATCAAGAGAAGAATGTATCACTGACTCACTCGCACTCTATAAAAATGCGTTGAATCGTGTGGGGTTTCAGAATTCCGTTTTCTTTTCATACCGCGCAGAGTGGGTGGGTGGGGGGAGGGATGAGTGTGATGTGTAGGGCATGTGGAACGTTGCAGTGGAGTGAAGGGGCGCGTGGATTAACTGGGAGAGAGGGTGGAATGCTATTTGCTGTGATGGTGTTTTTGCGGCGCGGCTGAGTGTAGGGGAGAGGGGCCGGGAAAGGTGGGGTCTGTGGGAATGGTACTCCGGGGGAAGAATGTTTTGAGGGAGGTGAACTGTGTAGTGTGTGGGTGAGTGGAGGGAAGGGTGTAGTGCGGTAAGCCTTGGTGTGTGTGTGTGTGTGTGTGTGTGTGTAGTGCTATTAGGTTAGTTGTAGTGTTGTGTTTGATAAAATGAAGTTTAGTGTTAGGGAGAGAGAGAGAGAGAGAGAGAGAGAGGTGTGTGTGATTCACCTACAGTCGTCTGCTGGTCACCCAGCCAGCCGTTATCCTACGGAAAGGGCTCAGAGCTCATAGTGACCGATCTTTGGGTAGGGATGAGACCACTGACACACCACACACCGGGACAACGAGGTCACAACCCCTCGGGTTACATCCCGTACCTACTTGCTGCTAGGTAAACAGGGGCTACACATTAAGAGGCTCGCCCATCTGCCTCGCCGCTCCCGGGATTCGAACCCGGGCCTTCTTGGTTGTGAGCCGAGCGTGCTAACCACTGCACTACACGGTGTGTGTGTGTGTGTGTGTGTGTGTGTGTGTGTGTGTGTGTTGCTTAGAAACGTGTTTTTACATTACACGTTGGATGTTAAAAATATTTCCCTTCACACAGGATACCATGATGCGCTGTGTATCACTTGACGGACTGCCGGGGTGTGTGTGTGAGTGTGTGTGTGTGTGTGTGTGTGTGTGTTGCTAGTTGTGTTAGTGTTATGTTTCTAGTGTTGTGTGTTACACAATATGCTGCGTGAAAATTTAAGTGACGGACCACCTGTGTGTGTGTGCGTTTGTTGGTGATGGGTGTAGTTGCTGTGCTGTGTTTCTGCTGTGTTTCTGTGTTCCGTGGGTCCCATGAGGCACGGGGTACAGGCATGGGGTGTGGGTGGACGTGACAGGCGAGGCAGTAATGCAGACCAGGGTCGATGATGGTGATGGCCATTATGATTGAATAAAAATGTCGTGAGAAAAAGCTGTAAACACGAAACTCTCATAACGAGAGAGAGAGAGAGAGAGAGAGAGAGAGAGAGAGAGAGAGAGAGAGAGAGAGAGAGAGAGAGAGAGAGAGAAATTCCAAGAAAACAGTGACGAATAACAAAGTGAAAGAAATAGCAGAAAGTAAAAACTTCACGGGGAAAATAAAAGAAAAGGGATATACAGGGAGTGAAACAAACATGCAAACAAAAACAAGCAACACCAAAAAAAAAAAACATCTGGAAAAATTCTTTTGAAAAGAATAAAAATATAGAGATCGATAAAAAGTGAGAAAAAGCGACTTGGTTTACAAAAGAATTCCAGAGAGAGAGAGAGAGAGAGAGAGAGAGAGAGAGAGAGAGAGAGAGAGAGAGAGAGAGAGAGAGAGAGAGAGAGAGAGAGCAATTTTTCGTGGTAATACTTAAATCGCCTTCACTTGCGAAGGAAAAAAAAATATTACGATAAAATAAAACTTAGTCAACTCTTATAATGCATGTTTTACGCAGAGAGAGAGAGAGAGAGAGAGAGAGAGAGAGAGAGAGAGAGAGAGAGAGAGAGAGAGAGAGAGAGAGAGATTTTATAAAATATAAGAGGAAAAATTTACACTCCAGTATAGTTTTTAGAAAATGTACTCCAGCGCATTAATACTTTGCCTCAACTTGATTCTGTCCTTGTTACGTCCGTCCCTACTTTGTTACATGATCCTCTTACACACACACACACACACACACACACACACACACACACACACACACACACACACACACACACACAGTCACACACGGAGAAATACACTAGAAATACACACACATACATGCGGACGCACACGCACACACATGCACTCTGACATATTAGTGTAGCAGTTTGAACACCACATGAGCGAAGACACGGGGGCAGTTGTCTTCACACCTCCTGATGCCAATGAAAAAAATAAACAAATGAATAAATAAATATTGGTGGGAACGCACACACCACCACCAACAAGAACAACAACAACAACAACAACACACACACACACACACACACACACACACACACACACACACACACACACACACACACACACACACACACACACACACACGATTTGAATAACCGTTAAACCTTTAAACACACGCGATGCCTTGCACACGACGGCTGAACTTGGTGCACGAATTATATTTACTTACAAAAACTGCACGAATATTATGTATAAATGTTGCAGTGACGGCTTTGTGGTGCGGGAAGTTCATTTCATCATATTTACTCTTGTGCAAATGTTCTCGGTAAAGTGGAAATAGAAATAGCAACTTAATGGTAATGTATTATTTATTAATAGTGCGAGAATTAAGACTTATTTTCATATTTAATTACATTTCGCAGAGACTTTAAATATTTTCATATAAAACAGTACCTTCTCATTTATATTTTATGCGTTTAACATTGTCTTTCATCTTATCAATACACGAGTAATATAAATTCCCATTGTTTTGTATTTCTCTTAGGCGCGTAGGACTCTCTGGAGACAGGAGGAAGTTGACATACAAAGAATTCTTACAATAGTGAGATGAGCGTCCTCCTGATGTTAAGCCTCCACCAGGAACTCGCTTTTTAACCCACGACTGTAACGCGAAACTCAACGAGGAAATAATATATGAGGTGAATGTGGGAAAGGGAAGGCGGCGCGTGTGATGAGTGATGTGTGAGTCAGCGGAGTGTAATGTAGGACTGAAAATACTATAGACAGATACGTGAATAGACGGACAGGCGGACAGGGAGGAAAGGCAAGGCAGGGAGGTGGATAGAAAGAGAGCAAAGTGGGTCGAGAGGCAGACAGTGACACACACACACACACACACACACAAACATATCTAGGTAGAAAGATAGGTAAATAAATAGATAGATAGATAGACAGGCAGTTAGGTAGATAAATAAATAGATAGATAAATAGATAGATGGACAGATAGTAGATAGACAGATACATAGATAGATGGTTAGATAGATAAATCGATAGATAGATAGACAGATAGATTGATAAATAGATAGAGGAAAGATCTGCATGGTCGTGTGTATATGTGTGTGTGTGTGTGTGTGTGTGTGTGAGAGAGAGAGAGAGAGAGAGAGAGAGAGAGAGAGAGAGAGAGAGAGAGAGAGAGAGAGAGAGAGGGCGCCGGGGTGAGTAATGGTGCAAGGTCGTGTAGTGGTATTGGTGTCTGTGCCCAGATTATCCCGGCACCATCCCCTTTACATATCAAAAAAGGATGGAAAGGAAGAATGGAATGAAATAACAGTATATGGCAGTTTTATGGGTCCCGAAAACTGTGTCCATTTTCAATCCTTCCATTCCATTACCCGCAGGAAGGGATGAGAGAGCCACTCGTCTATTTCAAGCTCCTGACCTTGATTTATACGCTGGCCACTCGCCTCTAGCATTATTTTTAGCTCCGTAACCACTCGCATGTTGAGGGGAATCGTATGAAAGAATGACCCGGATAAAAAAATAAAACGAAATAAAAGAATGAAAAGAGTAAACCGCAATTCAAAACGCCAGAAATATAGTTTGTTTTTTCAGTTGATTGCGAAAGACGTTTACGAAAAAGCAGAAAACGAATATCCAAGACGCATCAATATTTTTGTTCCCAGTCGTATAAAAGATGAACTCCGAAAAAAAAGGAAAGCAGTAAATTGCAGTTGAAAACATCAGAAATAGTTTTTTTTTTCATTCACTCCCGAAAGAAGTTACGAAAAACAGAAAACTACTCAAGACACACCAAGTTTTTAATGATCCTGCACAAAAATAAGTGAATGAAAAGAAAATAAGCCACATTTTAAAACACCAGAAATATTTCATTTTTACGACTTTACAAAAATAGAAAACGAATACCAAAGACCCATGCATTTTTAGTGACCGTGAAAAGCAATGAAAAAAGAAAACGAAAAAGGGGAAACCACAATTCAAAACACCAGAAAGAGTGCTTTGTTTCAGTCAATTACGAAAGACGCTACAAAAACAGAGAAAGAATCCCCGAAGACCCATGCATGTTTTTTACTCAGTCGTATAAAAGTGACCCTGAAAAAAAAAAAAAAAGTGAACAAAAGAGGAACCCGCAATTCAAAACACCAAGAATAGCTTACACATTTCTCAATCAATCACGAAAGACGTTACGAGAAAAAAAAAAAAAAAGAAACAGAAAACGAATAAACATTGACGCATCCACTTTCTTCTCACAGCCAATCACAACAAACCACGAAAATAAAAACAAAACAAAAACAAAAAAAGAAAAACAAAACATAAACCAGACACTCAAGATACACAGCGACACAAATCACCAAAGAAAGTGGCATCTGGAAAGCTTACCTGCACCAATCCAGATATTAATTACGGTAAGGAACACCTGTCCTGTGCACGTTATCTATAGTAATCGCCTGCCATTTAGGCCGAACGAGGCGCTGGATGGGAGGAGGAGAAGGAAGAGGAGGAGGAGGAGGAGGAGAACTAGGACGAGGAGGAGGAAGAGGAGCAGAATATCCTAAACCGTTCTCACAGGGAAGGCTCGTGTATTACGCCAATCAGCCGGAGTCACGTGGGGTTGAAGGCGTGTAGGAGTGGCAGCTCGATGGGTATTTCTTGAGAGGACAGTAATGTAAGCGGGGCGGATATTGCGTCGCGGGCGTGAGGCGAGTAAGAGGCTGAGGCATTGCTGATTGGGAGGGACGGTGAGGGGAGGGTAAATGAGCGGGTGGACCTGGAGAGAGAGAGAGAGAGAGAGAGAGAGAGAGAGAGAGAGAGAGAGAGAGAGAGAGAGAGAGAGAGAGAGAGAGAGAGAGAGAGAGAGAGAGAGAGGAATAGACAGAGTAACAGGCAGACAGAAGGACGGACGTAGAGACAGAAAAATGAAACCTGGATAGACGGACAGATAAAGAGACAGACAGACGGACAGACAGAAAAAAAAATAGACTGAAACAGACGGGCGGGCTGATAGACAAACAGCCAGACAGACAGACAGACAGGCAGGAAGTCGTGGACACAGACGGATAGACGGTGATACAGAAAGACTGAGACAGACGGACAGACAGACAGACAGGCAGGCAGACAAACAGCCAGACAGACTGAGAGAGACAGTGAAAGAAACTGAGGACTGAAATCGAGGCAATGAGAAAAAAAACTGAAAGAGCAAGACTGAGAGATACTGAAAAGACTAAAAGAGAGAGATATTGCGAGGA
Organism: Scylla paramamosain; assembly: GCF_035594125.1. NCBI lineage: Eukaryota > Metazoa > Arthropoda > Malacostraca > Decapoda > Portunidae > Scylla > Scylla paramamosain. The sequence continues at coordinate 7,629,876 of NC_087187.1, forward strand.
CTGTAAGAAAGGCTCTTACAGAGAGAGAGAGAGAGAGAGAGAGAGAGAGAGAGAGAGAGAGAGAGAGAGAGAGAGAGAGAGAGAGAGAGAGAGCGAGAGTATAGACGAAAGACTGGGAGGGGAGCCCGTAAAGAGGATTGAAGACTGCAAGGATCTGGGCATGACTTCCCTCTAATCACTTCCATTGACCAACTGAGTGACGTGAGCCTTGCGTTTTTAATTAATGCCTCACTTGTTCTTTTAAGAGTATATTTCAAGTTTCAGGGCGCTTTTCTCACTCGTTAATTAATTTTGGGGGCTTGAATGGACTGCCTGTGCCGTTCTATACTCCGTGACCTCCCAAGGAATCAATTTGCGATCCTAAAGATGATAGTTCATTGGTAATTTTCGAGAATGTAGGTCGTTTCGAGATTAAAAAATGACGAGGATGCATTTTTGTATACATCTTAATTTAGTTGCATAAGTTTAATATTAATATTTTTTTGTAGCTGGAAATTCTACGTCTAAATTTTGTGAAAAGTGTGTGTGTGTGTGTGTGTGTGTGTGTGTGTGTGTGTGTGTGTGTGTGTGTGTGTGTGTGTGTGTGTGTGTGAAGCTAAGAAACAATAGTTAATAGTAAAATTATGAGGTAGAAAGAAAACCACAAATTTAAACTTTAATTTTTGTTGAGACTGAGTACAAGGGAAGGCAAGAGACAGATACTGAAGACAAAGCAATAATAAAAAAAAATAAAAAAAAACATAAAATAATTCCCTTTTATAAAAGACGGAACAAGAATGAAGTCTTAGTATTCTTTTGTACTCTCATCAGAGAATAACACAGTGAAAAAACTAAGAAACATTCTGCCAACAAAATGAGGTGGAATATCAAGACAGTTCTTCCATATAGAAAAAGAAAAAAAGAAAAAATCGAGAACATATGTAATCTTATCTCCATAACACATTAAAAAAAAAACAACAACTGAGCAGAAACAAATATAGATAAGAAAAAAAAAGAGAACACGTACAATGTTCCCTGTAGAAAAACATATTACTCCATATTAAAGAAAAACGTTTTAGGACAGTCGATGACAATAGGGATAGAAGGAAAAATGGTTTGATAATTAGAAGCCGGAGCTTATCATATATGCCGTAAGTGCCATTTCGTGTCTTTTCTGGAAATTTTATGACGAGAATATATATTTTTTTCAAGCCAGTATAGTGCTTTCCTCTGCCTTTGTTGCATAAGTCAGCATTTCTTTTGGCAATTTTGTGACGATGTATCTTTTTTTTTCCCAAGCCATTATAGCATGACCTTTCTCTGCCTTTGTTGTGTAAGTCAGTGTAAAGCAGAGTTGAATGTTATTTTGTCAGTTAGCGATGCAGCTCCGGGCACATAAAAACCTGGCCGTGCTCTGAAAGTTATATTACCCAAATGTGTTGCATGTGACCAGCCTTGCTCGCGGGGTATAGGGGTACAGATTACATATTTAACCTGTACCCTTGTTGATCGCTCGCTTTCTAAAATAAACAAAATATTTCTCGAAGCTCTTCACGTGTTTAGTCGTTCAAGGCAATGGTACTCGAAACTCCTTCACCTCCTCAGCGTGTTTGGAGCAGATAGGGTACATGGCCTGCTGCTGCTCTGTATCATGCGGAACATTTTGAAAAGATACAAGAAACTGCTGAATCACTACAAGATGAAAACTCAGCAGCATTGGGGATTGCGAACGTAAGCATGAGGAAAAGCTCTCTCCGGCGCTGTCTTGTGTATATTACTTCAGATTTCGCAAACTTTCCACAGGCCATCACGATCCTTGAGAAACGCTGCGGGACATTAGTGGAAAGCCTGCATGTCTTCAGCAAAATAATTGAATGCATTAGTCAAGCTCCAGGCGACATAGGGGACGATTTTAAAGGTAATGTGGGTCACTGGTTTGGGGAAATAAAGATTTGGAGCAACTGGAAGACATAGATAAGTTTTTGGAATGTACCAGCGAAACACACTGCAGTGAAATGAGAAGATATGAGGTGTTTCAAATATGCACCAGTAATTTCAGTTAAGGAAGAAAGAACATTCGCTGAAGTGAAATATGGACTCTCAGACAGACGCCATAATTTAGCTCGTAATCTAAAGAAAATTCTTGTAATTATGGGGCGTCAAGGAAGGGTGCAGGGAGTGTTATTAGGGTCTTTTTTTTTTCTAAGTGCTTGTTTCATAGCCTTTTTTGTAATTTTATTACGCCTTTTTTTCTGTATTTCCATGTATTCTAGTGTCTAAACTTCCGTTCTTTATTTATAATCCATTCCAAAAGCACATTTCACTCTCATCAAAGAGTAACGAGTATAAGACAGGAGATGACAATGAAATGAAAGAAATTCCTTACAACCAATGCTGAGCCTATATACGAGCACATACAAATCCCAGAAAGGAATAACAAGTTAAAACCAGGAGATGGTATGATAAGATAGGAAAGCTGTCCTATAACAAAGGATAAACCCAATTTTGATGACATTTTAATCTCGTTAAAGAATAACGAATTAAAAAAGGAGTTGACAAAAAAAAAAAAACATTATAGACCAAGAATAAACCAAATATCTACCCACATTCTAATCCCATGGAAGAACAACACGAAAGCAACGGATGGCAATGAGAAATCCCATAACGAGGATAAGCAAAGACAATTCCCGCAGTGAGGCGGATCACAGTAAGATAACGGAAAAAAAAAAACTCCAGTGTAACCAAAGATGAACCCAATTTGCGAGCACATATCAGTCCCTTCAAAGCATAACAAGTTTAACACAATATGATCATAAGAAATTTCATCTAAATATAACCAAAAATAAAGAAGAAGAGTAACAATAAGATAAACCAAATTACGACCACAACTAGTCAAAGAATAACAAATTTAAAAGGGAAATTCACCACGAATAAACCAAATATTTACCACATTCTAACTCCCACGAAAAAAAAAAGGCAGAAGATAACACTGATAAATCCCACCATAATCTAAGACAAATCGCAGAGTAACATCACATTTCAGGGCCCCACCAAAGAATAACAAGCGCAGGACAGGTTCCATTAGGCATAATAGAACCGGGAAACAAACTTGGCTCACACTCGTATTATTATAAATGAAACAAAGTCTGCCTCCACCTTGCTCGCTTTTTAGACGTCAAGAGGAATAAAGCCCCACTTGGATTACCATCTGCTTCTTCCATTAAAATTCTAAGCTACCTAATGGATACAGGGTGGTGGTGGTGGTGGTGGTGGTGGTGGTGGTGGAGGTGGTGGTGGTGAGGGGATGTGGAAGGTAGAAAAGGGGATGAGGGGAAGTTAAGGTGGATGTAATTTGTGTGGAGCTAAAGAGGGTTAGAGAGAGAGAGAGAGAGAGAGAGAGAGAGAGAGAGAGAGAGAGAGAGAGAGAGAGAGAGAGAGAGAGAGAGAGAGAGAGAGAGAGAGAGAGAGAGCTGGGGGCGGGTGGATGGGATAATCTTAGATTGATGTGATTGGAAGAGGAGGAGGAGAAGGAGGAGGAGGAGGAGGAGGAAAGAGGGGGTAGGAGAAGGAGGAGGAGGAGGAGGAGGAGGAGGAAAGTGGGGGGTAGGAGAAGGAGGAGGAGGAAGAAGAGGAGGAGGTGGAGGAGGAGGATGAAGAAGAAGAAAGGAGAAAGAAGGAGAAGAAAGAGGAAGGGGAAGAAGAAGAAGGAAGAAAAAAAGAAAAGAAAAAGAAGAAGAAGAAGAAGAAGAAGAGGAGGAGGAGAAAGAAGAGGAGGAGGAGAAGGAGGAGGAGGAGGAGGAGGAGGAGAATGAGGAGGAGGAGGAGGAGGGGGAAGAGAAGTGGATGAATAAGAAGAAGAATAATTAAAATGCTAAAAAGGAGAGAGAAAAATAACAACAACAACAACAACAACAACACAAAGAAGAGGGAAAAAACACACACATTGAAGAAAAAAATGAACAGAAGAAAAAAATATACAATAGAAGAATGAATGGGAAAACGAAAGAGGCACAGGCAGAGATGAACAGATGAAATACACAAGGATAACAGATACCGCTACGTTTAGTCCTATAAGAGGGACGCCTGGAGAAGTGGTGAGGTAAATTGCGTTAGTGAGGAGGAAAAAAAGAAAAAAAAAGAAAAAAAAAAGAGAAGGGGACACCGTATTTCCCGTAAAGAGAATGGATATGAAAATGCTATAGCAGGAAACTGAGGGGGAAAGTTTATTGTATTAGGAGAGGTATTGGTAGTGGTGGTGGTAGTAATAGTAGTAGTAGTAGTAGTAGTAGTAACAGTTGAGCAAGAAATAACAGAAGAAAGAAAAGGAAAACATCAGAAAAGTGAACTAAGAAACAAAGGAAAATGAAAAAGAAGACGAAAGATAAGTAAAAATTACGATCAACAGCGAAAGAAAGAATGAAGAAAAAAGCAGGATATACGTATACTAAAAACAAAAGAAAAAGACAATATAGAAAAGACGAAAGAAAAAGAGAAATACGAAGCAGGTGCAGGGAACAGATGTATGAGTTATGACGATTAAAAGCAATGGACGAGTGAGTGAGTGAGTGAGTGAGTGAGTGTGTGTGTGTGTGTGAGAGTAAGTGGGTGAGTGGCAGGTGAGTGGTGAGAGTCCGAATCAATGAAGCAGGTGTTAGTGGCGTGAGGGAAGCACGGTAAATGAAGCAGGTGTGAGTGAGAGGCTGGGAGGAGAGATGTCAGGTATTGAAGAGGCGAGGCAAGTGCGAGAGAAAAGCACCATCCTCTCTCTCTCTCTCTCTCTCTCTCTCTCTCTCTCTCTCTCTCTCTCTCTCTCTCTCTCTCTCTCTCTCTCTCTCTCTCTCCTTACTTTTTACTCTCATCCTTATCATTTCTTCTTCCTGTTTAATTCAATTTTTGTCTTTATTTTAAGCTTAATTTATGTTTATCTCAATTTTGGCAAGAAAACACGAACTGAACACTCGTAATAAGCTCTTGTCATGTGGGTAGATGGTTTCTCGCTTTATGGTGTGTAGTTTTACTTTGTTTATCCCTTACGTCTCTCTCTCTCTCTCTCTCTCTCTCTCTCTCTCTCTCTCTCTCTCTCTCTCTCTCTCTCTCTCTCTCTCTCTCTCTTAATTTCTTGCCTATTTTTAGCTTGTTTGTCCTTTGTGCCTTTCCCTCTCCCTCCCCCCTCCTCTCTCTCTCTGTCTCTCTCTCTCTCTCTCTCTCTCTCTCTCTCTCTCTCTCTCTCTCTCTCTCTCTCTCTCTCTCTCGTTCGTTTACTCTTTTCTGACTATTTTTAGTTTGGCTTTGAAAATTTTCTGCTTCTCTCTCTCTCTCTCTCTCTCTCTCTCTCTCTCTCTCTCTCTCTCTCTCTCTCTCTCTCTCTCACAAGGAAGTAGACGTCTGTCTGTGTGTGTGCGTGCCGGGTGGCGAAGTTTAATTAAGTGGCGTGCGTGTCCCGGCGCTAACTTGGAAAAGACTGTGTAACGATCTCATTAGTGCCTCGAGTTGATGATTTGTTGTCCCCTTAACGAGCTGATCTCTGTTTTGAGGGGAGACTTTTTAGGTGAGTGATGGGGAGCCACTAGGAGACTTCTCGCCCCTTAAACTATATACCTTACCTTTCCCTCCCCTCAGATTTCCTCTCATCTTCTCCTCTCTTTACTTGTCCCCACTCCTCTCCTCTCCTCTTCCCTTTTCTTCTCCTTTTTTTTCCTTCTATCACTCCTCTCCTCTACTCTCTTCTCCTCTTCTCTCTCTTCTCGTCACTCTCCCACGTCCTGTTGTTTCCTCTTAACTCTCTCATTTTTACGTTTTTGCTTCGCTTTTTCGCCTTGAGAGAGAGAGAGAGAGAGAGAGAGAGAGAGAGAGAGAGAGAGAGAGAGAGAGAGAGAGAGAGAGAGAGAGAGAGAGAGAGAGAGAGAGAGACGCAAAGGACAAACAAGCTAAAACTAGATATAAAAATGAGAGAGAGAGAGAGAGAGAGAGAGAGAGAGAGAGAGAGAGAGAGAGAGAGAGAGAGAGAGAGAGAGATCGTGGAAAAGAAGAAAGATTTGTGGTCAGGGAATATGTGGGTGATAAATAGGTGAGAAAAGAGACGTGGAGAGAGAGAGAGAGAGAGAGAGAGAGAGAGAGAGAGAGAGAGAGAGAGAGAGAGAGAGAGAGAGAGAGAGAGAGAGATAGTGTTGATGTATTGGTCTGATATTTTTCTTTCCACTATGTTGCCAATTATAACCTTTTATAAATTGTTTTCCTTATTTCTACTTGTGTTGTTGTTGTTGTTGTTGTTGATGGTGGTGGTGGTGGTGGTGGTGGTGGTACTTTTTTATATTGTGTTACTTACAGCTGTATACAATCATGTGTCTTGTGTTGTCTCGTAATGTGTTGTGTTCAATTTCCTTGACTCCCTCTCTGTCTCTCTCTTTTATCTTGTGTTAAATTGTGTTACCTCACGTGATTCTGTTTTCCTGCCCTGAGGCGTGTTACAATCGAGTTACGCTGTGTGTTGTGATACTCTCCGTATACAAGTGTTACTGTTTGTGTTATGGGTACTGTACTCTATTTCCTTGTGTTAATTTAGGTCATAGCACTATCTTATCTCGACTATTTTTTAAGAATCTCTCGTGAAAGTTATTTTGATTTTCTATCTTATCTCGGCTACCTTTCGTGAAAATTATTGGCGTTTTCAAGGATTTTTTTACACGCTTCTAGTGAGGGTTTTTCTCAAGGATCCTGTCGCGTCCATGGTAAAAACAGTAATAAAACCTGAATAACCACTTCTGTGCGCTAATTTTTATAACCTCTAATGGATGTTACTGGAATTTTTCAATGGTGTTTTTCATTATCCCAGTAAAGATTTGTCAAAGGTCTTGCACCATCACTGCAGCGAATATTATTAGAATTTTCAAGGATGTTTTTTTTTTATTTATTTTTTTTATGTTTCTAGTAAAGGCTTACGAAGCGCCATTAATGGGAACAACAACTACGGGGATCTGAATAACCTTACTTGTGAACCAATTTTTATAACTTATAGTAAAAGTTTATGGAATTTTCTTGGATGCTCTCATGATTCTAGTAAAGATTCAACAAGAACTCAATACCACCACAGAAGAGGAAGCAGGACCATGACTACCTGAATAACCGAGTCTGAGAACTAATTTTTATAACCTCCATTTAACATCATTGGAATTTTCAGGGGTGCTCTTTCATGATTGTAGTGAAGGTTAAACAAGGACTTTGCATCATTAGTGGGAAAAGCAGCAAAGGGGCCGCCGTGGTGCGCTGGGACCGGACACTTTTGGGGCCAAGATGTCCTCAGATGTATGGGCTCGAATCCTGGCCACTGTCCGAGGGTAGGAAGGGTGTAAAAGTTTGTATTTGGGAGAGGCAGAGAGTGGATATAGTGTGTAAGAGAAAATGGAATGTGAGAGGTGTGTGAGAGAAAACGGAATGTGAAAGAAGATGTATTTGTGCATGTAGGTGTAGTGTAATTGTGTGTGTGTGTGTGTGTGTGTGTGTGTGTGTGTGTGTGTGTGTGTGTGTGTGTGTGTGTGTGTGTGTTCACTTTTATGTGTGTTGTGTAGTGGAGAATGTATGTAGAAAGAAAAATATATATAAAAGTTTGTGTTTGGAAAAGCAGAGAGGGGATATGGTGTGTAAGAGAAAATGGAATGTGAGAGGTGTGTGAGAGAAAACGAAATGTGAGGGACAACGTGTATTTCTGCATGTAGGTATAGTGTAATGTAAGTGTGTGAGCTACATGCTACAAGAACCAAATCAGTCTTTCGTAAGAGACTCCATTCTATCCCTGACTGACTACGGAAACTGGACGTAAAACCGAAAAAAAAGTGAGAAAAACAGCAATGAAAACCAAATTTTTCATGTCTGGGAATTAAATATAGTAAAAGTGATTGGATTTTTAAGGGTATTTTCATGATTTCATTGAAGACTTAACAATAATTCCGCACCATCAATGGGGGAAAACATCAATGAAAACCTGACTAATCACCTCTGTGGCCTTTGAAAATATTCCTGATGAAAGAACAAAGGCGTTTAAGAGCACAGGCCTTTTAAGTTTTAAGCCTTTCATGTCACGCCTTTATTTCTCTCTCGTGTCGCAGTACTTCCTGTTACCATTGTATTGCATTTCGTCAAATATTGCGTATATCATGTGTTAAGATATTACAATGGCTTCTAGTTGCATTGAATTGAGTTGCATCCATTAAAGTGTGTTGCATGTTGCGTCATTATTGCTGTGATACATAGGGGTGTGTTGCATTGGCGTGTGTTGCTTTGCGTCTGTTGCATTCCTGGAGGCCGGCGAGGCGGTCATAGCTTCGTATTGCCCCTTGTAGCATATCCCAGGCGCGTGTTGGCTGGAAGTGCTGCCTCGTTGCAGTGAGAGGGGCGATAGCACGGCCTGTTCCTGCCTGCCTCCTGTGGTCGTGGGTCTTCCTTGATCACGCCTGCCTCCCGTCTTCCCCCTCCTCATCTTCATCTTGCTCTTCGTCTCTTGCTGCGTTTCTCTTTCCTTCATTTACTTCCTAATCTTTCTTCTCTTCCTTTTCCTGTCTTTCTCTCTCCTTACGTTTTTTTTTTTTTACTTTCATTTCCCTTCATCTTTCTCCTTCTCTTCCTGTGTCATTCAAGTTTCTCTTCCTTTCATTTCCCATCATCTTTCTCCTCTTTCTCGTTTCTGTACTTATGCTTTTCTTCCTTTATTTTCCCCTCCCCACTTTTCTCATTCTCCTCTCTCTCAAGTTTGTTTTCTTTCACTTTCCTTCTTCATCTTTTTCTTTACTTCATTTTCTCTCCCTTTCTTTTCTCTCTCTCTCTCTCTCTCTCTCTCTCTCTCTCTCTCTCTCTCTCTCTCTCTCTCTCTCTCTCTCTCTCTCTCTCTCTCTCTCTCTCTCTCTCTCTCTCTCTCTCTCTCATTTCCCCCCTTCATCCTCCTCTCCTTCTCTTCCTTGTCTTTCTCTTACCTTACGTTTCTCTTTCTTCCATTCTCCCTCTTCGTCCCTCTCTTTCTCTTCCTGTCTCTCTTAAGTTTCTCTTTCCTTCATTTCCCCTCCTCATCTTTCTCCTTGTCTTCCTCGTCTCTCTCTTTACGTTTCTCTCTCCTTCACTTTAATTTAGTTGATATCTCTGCTTCCCATTCTCTTTCTCTTCTCCTCTTTCTTCTCTCTCTTCCTTCCTTTCTCTTTCATTTAATTTCTACTTCCATACTTGCCTTCCCCTCTTTATTTTCTCTTCTTTTCTTTCTCTTTCTATTTATTTAATTTCCTCTTCTCATTCTCCCCTTTCTCCTTCCTTTATTTCATTTGCTGTCTTTCCTTCCTGTTCTCTTCCTTCCTTCTCATGTCTTTTCATTTCTTTTTTTTTTTTTCTTTCACTTTTTCTCTTGTTATGTATGTTGCCAATTCTCTTTTTTCCTCCTTCTTTCATTTTACTTCTTTTATTCTTTTCTTTCTTCTTTCTTTCACTTAATTTCTCTCCCATGCTCTCCTACCATTTTTCCTTCACTTTTTCTTATTCCCCTCTTCTCTTTCTTCCCTTCCTTTCTTTCCGTCATTCCACTTCGTGTGTTTTATTTTTCTATTCTTAACTTTCTCTTCGTTTGTTGTTCGTCTCTCTCTCTCTCTCTCTCTCTCTCTCTCTCTCTCTCTCTCTCTCTCTCTCTCTCTCTCTCTCTCTCTCTCTCTCTCTCTCTCTCTCTCTCCTTCCCTTCCCCTCTCTCTTTCACTTCATTTCTCTTGCCCTTCTTCGTTCTCCATTCCTTTTATTCTCTTCTTTTGTTGTTGCTCTTCATTTGTCCGTACTTCTTCCCCTCCCCTTCTCCTCTCCCTTCTATTTTTTTTTTCATTCTCTTCTGCATTTTTTCGTTACTTCCTTTCATTGTTACGAGTTCTTTTGTTTCTTTCTTCCGTTTTCTATGTTTGGTTGTTATTTTGCTTCTTCCCTTGTTTTCATTTGTTCAATTCTTATTTCATCCTTTCTTTAGTGTATTTTCTTATTCCTCCTCTCTGCTTCTCTTGCGTTACCAGGCGTCTATATTCCTTTAGTCCTCATCTGCTCTCTCTCTCTCTCTCTCTCTCTCTCTCTCTCTCTCTCTCTCTCTCTCTCTCTCTCTCTCTCTCTCTCTCTCTCTCTCTCTCTCTCTCTCTCTCGCTCTGTACTCCATTTCTCCCTGTCTGCAAATTTTCCTCCTCTGCTTAATTCTCCTTCTCTCCTCCCTGTCCTCGTTCTCTCCTTATGTCTCTCTTTCTCTCTTTCTCCCAGGCCTTCTATTCCTTTCATTATCTCTCCCTTCTTCATTCCCTTAGTACTGTTCCTCTTTTTATGTCTCTCTTTCTCTCCTTCTCCCAGTCCTCCTTTTCCTTTCATTCTCTCTTTCTCTTTTCCTCAGTCCTTTTCTTCCTCTTCTTATGTCTCTTTCCATCTCCTAGTCCTTCTCTTCCTCTTCTTATGTCTCTCTTTTTCTTCTTCTCTCAGTCCTACTCTTCCTTTCTTTCTCTCTCCCTTTCGTCTTCTCTCAGTTCTTCTCTTCCTCTTTTTATGGCTCCCTTTCTCTCCTGCTTCCAGTCCTTCTATTCCTCTAATTCTCTTTCTCTCTCTCTCTTCTTTTAGTTCTTCTCTTCCTATCCTGTCTCTCTCTTTCCCTCCTACTCCTAGTCTCTTTTCTTCCTCTCATTCTTTTTCCCTTTAGTTCCTTTTAGTTTCCTTAGTTCTCTACCTCTCCTTAAATCTCTCTTTCTCTCCTTCTCTCAATCCTTCTCTTCCTCTCATTCTCTCTCTCCCTTTTGCCTTCTCTCAGTCTTTCTGTTTCCCTTTCTCCTTCTCTCAGTCCTTCTCTTCCTCTCCTTATTTCCCTCTTTCTCTCCTTTTCTTAGTCCTTCTCTTCCTGTCCTTCTGTCTCTCCTTCTCTCGTCCTGGCTGCGAGGGAAGGGATGGTGTTTGTTCTTCCAAATCATAGGCTTCATTTCGCCAGCAAACACCGCCTCATAAACTTTATATACCGTCTTTTCTTCAGCTTTCCTCCTCCTCTTTCTTCTCCTCCTCCTTCTCTTCAGCCGTCTACTCTTCCTCTTGCTTCTCGTCCTCCTCTTACTCTTCATTTAATTCTGATTCTTGTTTGGGTGTCCTCCTTATCATTCTGCTTCTAATTTTCTTCATCTTCCTCTTCCTTGTCCTGTGTGACGTTTCTCCTTCGTCTTCTCCTCCTCTTCCGCTTCCTCTTTCTCTCTCTCTTCATGTTTCTCCTCTCTTTTCTTCTTCCTGGTCCTTCTCCTAATTTAGCTTCCCCATTTTACTTCTAGTTGTCTTTCTGGTTGTTGTTGTTGTTGTTGTTGTTGTTGTTGTTGTTGTTGTTTTTGTTGTTTTCTTCTTCTTCTTCTTCTTCTTCTTCTTCTTCTTCTTCTTCTTCTTAATACTCCTCCTCCTCCTCCTCCTCGTCCTCCTTTTCCTCCTCGTCCTCCTTTTCCTCCTCCTCTTCCTCCTCCTCCTCCTCCTCTTCCTCCTCTTCCTCCTCCTCCTTCCTCCTCCTCCTCCTCCTCCTCCTCCTCCTCCTCCTCCTCCTCCTCCTCCTCCTCCTCCTCCTCCTCTTTCTACTCCTACTCGCCGAAGAAAAGTTAGTTTTTTCTTACGGTGAAATTAGCCTGCGGACCCTGTATCCAGATTAATTAAGGAAGAGTCGTGGGGAAGGCTGCCCAGGGAATTATGAAGTGAAGGGAACGTGTAATAGTCTTGAGAAATTGAGATATTACTACTGTCAATTTAGCGTCTCTTTTTCGCTCACTTTCCATCTACATAATTGCATTTTTTTTTTCTATTTTTGCCTCGTCTTGATTGCACTGAAGTGAATTGCCGATCGTTTAGTCTGAGGAGAGAGACATTCAAACACACCTGAATGCTCCCAGATGATTACATTGTTATGGCAGGTAAGTCTGATTTTGTTAAGTGTACTGGATTCCTGTTAGCTGTTCACTCCTTGTATGCGCAGTGAGATACTCGGCACACGACGTATTTAACTTTGACGAGCAAAACACTAACCGACTCAAAAAAATATTCAGGTTTTCTGCTTTCCTTACGACTGTTAATCTAGCACACGACCACACGACCAACTTGCCATGTGGATGAGTGCAACATTAATGGTTATTTGTGACTGCTGATACATTTTGGTAATAATACATATTTTGCTGGGCATTGTGTGATAAAAGACGTTATTTATACGAGTTTTACTGTACTTTTGAGTGATGAAATGGTTTAATAATATTTTTCTATTTATTCTTTGGGCTTTTCGAGGATAAAGTCTTGCCATCCGACCTTTTTATTTTGTTTTTGTTTTTGATATCGATTTTGGGACTTATAATGAATAACAAACAGTTTCTTATCCTCTTCTTCAGAGTGTTTAATCACGTTACTCCACACTTACTGCTCTAACTTCTTCATATAGATAGGACAGCACAGTGGAAGGCTTCTCCTCGCTCACTTATCCCTCCTGCCGAAGAAGGGATATCAGTAATTATTCGAAAACTGCAATGAATTCTCGAGGACGATGAAAATAATTGTTTAGATCCTGCGTACTTTTGTTCATAGGTTTGGGTGTAAATACCTCGTTGGGTGTAAATACCTGGTTGAATGTGCTGTGTGCGATAGTCCTCTTACTGCAACTACTAATTGTCGTTATATATTTTATTTCTACCACCTGATACTACTACTACTACTACTACTACTACTACTACTACTACTACTACTACTACTACTACTACTACTACTACTACTGCTACTACTACAACACTCGTCCACTTTCTCGCCTACCTGTACTGTTTCAATATCACGACCATTATCCCTCTCTCTCTCTCTCTCTCTCTCTCTCTCTCTCTCTCTCTCTCTCTCTCTCTCTCTCTCTCTCTCTCTCTCTCTCTCTCTCTCTGCCCTTCCTTCTCTATTATCCCTTCTCCCTCTCCTTCTCCTCCTCTTCCTTCTCTTCCTCCTCCAGCTCGTCCTCCACACCACTCCACCAGTACCTACTCCCCCATAATTTAGAAGTGTCCGCCACATGCCAAGACCCTGCAGGCACCGCGCTCTGATGACCAAACAATTAATTAAGTTCAGCTTGGGGATGCAAAGGGAGGAGCATTGTGGACGAGAACCTGGCACTGTCCGGCGGCTCAGGGTAAAGGGGAGTGGAAAGGGACACAAGCAGGATCTTAGTGTGGAAGAGAAGAGGTGTGTTCGTGGTGTAAGAGTGAAAGTGAGAGTGAAAGATTTGTTTTTATGTAAGAGGGTCACTGGCCAAGGGAAATGAAAAAGAGAAAGAAGTCCCTCTGAGGTGGCAGTTGGTGATAAGAAGTGTTAAAGTAAAGAGCTTTGATGATTAGAAGAGTGTGTGTGTGTGTGTGTGTGTGTGTGTGTGTGTGTGTGTGTGTGTGTGTGTGTGTGTGTGTGTGTGTGTAAGAACTGAAGGAGCAGAAACAAGTACAAAACGGGTGAAGGTGTTTACAGTAGTGGTGGTAATGATGGTAATAAAAATGCTAATAACCAAAGTAGCCAGGACTGTTATTAAAATTTTCATCACCACCGTCATCATTATCATTACTATTAGCATTTTCATCATCATTATTTGCTTCGCTATTATAATCACCTTCACTCGCGTAGTACATGGTTCTGTTCCTTCATAATTCATTTTTTTCTCCCAGCTTGCATGTCTCGGGAAAGTGTGGGAGGTGCGGGCTAATTACCAGGTGTTATTTATGGCTCCTGCTCGTCTCATTAGTTTGTCGCTAATAACACACAAGAGGGACACAAAGGAGTAAAGAAAATGATGTGTCAGAAAAGCACGTTTTAAGCCGTATTATTTCGTAATCAAAAGCAGGTTGGTGTGTTTTTTTTTTCATGTTTTGTTATATGAATGTTTGCTACTAAAGAATGTATGTGTAGCATGAATTTGATAATTTTTTTTTTTTTTGTTATTTATTTTGCTAAGTAGATTTGTATATACGGTTAATATTTTTAGTATTTTTTACATACTACTGCAACTACCACTACTACTACTACTACTACTACTACTACTACTGCAACTACTACTACTGCTACTACTACTACTACTACTACTACTACTACTACTACTACTACTACTACTACTACTACTACTACTGTCACCTTTTCTGCGACGCCAATTACCGCCATCATCAACGAAAACAGTAGCAATAGCAATTACTACTACTACTTCTACTGCTGCTACTACTACCACCACCACCACCACAAGCAACAACACTCTTCATACTACCACATCAATACCAGTACCACAACCGCCACCACCACCACCGCCACTACCACCACCACCAGCACCGCCACTACCACCACCACCAGCACCACCACCAACCCCACCAATCACAAACATAATAATACTGGTAACAACAAAAGAAAAATAATCTAAACCACAAAAAAAAAAATATAACAGGCAACAATGCAGAAAAAAATATATAATTGTCTGGTATGATTTAGCCATCCGGATACCATGGAATATCAATTTGAAATATATTAGTTGTTATGGACCCAAATGAAACCCAAATTGGATATGGACGGGCAGGCATTTAAATGGGATAGGGGTGGAGGGTGGAAGAGGGGTAAGGATTAGAAGCAGTGGAGGGGAGAGGGGATAGGGGAGGGATTTAGAACGAGAGGGAGGATGGAGGAAGGGCTCGAGAGAAATGGAAATTCTGTGTGTGATTGTTATCTTTTTGCTAAATGAGAGATAAAAATAAAGGGAGGAAGTAATGAAAATTATTTGCATGCAGTAACGAAATTATACCCCGTTATTAGCGAAGACGTGGAGAGGAAAGGGAAGGAAGGAGAGAGAAATAAAGGAAGACGGGAAAGAGAGAGAAGATGAAAGAGAATATAAAAAATAGATAAATAGTGGAAAAATAATAAACTCATGGAAGGTAAAAGAGATAATAAACACTGTAGCATGAGAGAGAGAGAGAGAGAGAGAGAGAGAGAGAGAGAGAGAGAGAGAGAGAGAGAGAGAGAGAGAGAGAGAGAGAGAGAGAGAGAGAGAGAGAGAGAGAGAGAGAGAGAGAATTGCACACAGTCAGACCAGAGAGTCAAACAAGCAAAGATTACCATCACTTTCCTCCGTGATTAGTACGGATGATTGGCGAGCGGGAAGAAAACATTTGCCGAGTGGAGACTCAGAAGTTTAGTTGTAACTGTCCACATCACAGTTTTCCTATTACTTTATATTTTATATTTAACTGATTAAAACTTCTTATTTGAATCAACTTAAATTCTTTAAGTTTATTTCGGTATTTTATCATTCTTTACCGGAGACCGGTTTCGTCGTGGCAGCTTCTCCTCATAAGATTTATTACGCAAAAACGGGATCATCTTCTCGGCTCTGCGCTGGACAGCTTGTTTTTGTGGTCCTCTGCATGGCGAGGCGACCAAGACTGCATCGCATAAACCAAGTGGCCTTGAAGCTGACATGTTAATTTAAATTTATATTTTTCTTTTATTTTTTGAAGAAAATATTTTCTAAAAACCTAATGTATAAGCATTGTCTGCGGTGTATTTGTTTTAATGGGAGAACATCCTTGAATAAACGTAATCATAACAATACATTCTTTGACGTACTGGACGCAAGTTTTCATTTTCATATTTTGGTTTATTATGTCCACTTGCATAAATCTCCCTGGAAGATTTGCATGTCGCGGTCGGAGATTGCAGACATTCTTATTTTTGTACCTAATGCTGAATTATAAATAAAGTTATTTTAGTCCAATATCAGTGTCATAAAGACAGTTTGAACAACACTGGTTCAGAAGCAGAGCCGTGCGGGACTCCAGGAATAACTGGTGGCATGACTGAGGCAGACTGAGGCGGTGCTCTTGATGACAACCCTTGGTGTGCATTGCTGCCATCCTGAGTTGCTTGAGTTTGAACATGAAATATAACGAAGAACTCCATCAACGGCCTTTTCATTCATTGATCTTGTGATATCATGCATAGAATAGACATCATTACAGAAACTTACCTAATTGAATATAACGCAGTTGTGTTGGGAATCATTGATAATGAATGACATCCAAGACCAAACGGAAGATTTTTTTCAGCATTATTTCCACGCTTTGATCTTCTCTTACAAAGTTATCATCACTGTCTTGTAATTGCTCATATCCCTTTCTGTGCTTGTTATATCAATGTGAAAAAAAACAACACTTAGAATTATATATATATATATATATATATATATATATATATATATATATATATATATATATATATATATATATATATATATATATATATATATATATATATATATATATATATATATAATTTTTCTAGTGCAATATTTTTGTATTTTAGATTTGTCGTTTTACTTAACATTATTTATTTTGCATTTATTCATTCATTCATTCATTTTTAATTCTCTACATTCAGTACATGATATGGTGTTGCCAGACGAATCCAGCGCCTCTTTGCGTCTACCCACCTGTCTCTGCTGTAGCGACCGTTTAATTTCACCATTTAGCCAAGGAAAGCTTCTTCCACTGCTGGGTCTTCCCTCACAGCACGAGATAAAAATATATTGAAGTTACGTAATCAAGGAAGGCTTCTTTTATTACCGGTACTCCTCTCACAGCACGGGATGGAATTTCAAGTACCTTGCCGTGGTAGTAATTGATTCTTGAAACATGACGACTCTGCATATGTACGAGGATCTCAAAGTTAAATCACCTGAAATTTGGCACCAATATCTTGTTTCGAGTACATTGATCTTTATATTGATCAACTCGTACTAGTTCACGATGCGAGGTAAACTGTGAACCAATTCCTTTCATAATCTGACACTGATTGGCTTTAATGAGATAAACTGTTTCCACGCATCTGTTCAGTTACCGGTAGACTTACGAGGTTGTCTTCTGAAAGTGGAAAAAAAAATGTAATTGGCTGAGTGTCGAGAAGTCCTTGCATTTATGAGTCACTGCTTCAGTGAGAGAGAGAGAGAGAGAGAGAGAGAGAGAGAGAGAGAGAGAGAGAGAGAGAGAGAGAGAGAGAGAGAGAGAGAGAGAGAGACATTCACTCACAATGGAGTATGATTGAGAAACGGGAACGAACCCTCCACTCGCATGGCTGAAATTTTTGCCTGTGATCAAAACAAAGTGGGTATAAATAGCAAGGGAACTTCATCCATACCCTTTGATGATCAGTGCTTGTAAACCGTTGTGATGCACAGAGCGAGACTTCCAGCGAGAGAGAGAGAGAGAGAGAGAGAGAGAGAGAGAGAGAGAGAGAGAGAGAGAGAGAGAGAGAGAGAGAGAGAGAGAGAGAGAGAGAGAGAGAGAGAGAATGAACATGGAAGCAGAGAACTTATTCATCTCTTTATACCTTTTGAGTCTAAATGTTTGTTCTTCCCAGGCCGGAGAGAGAGAGAGAGAGAGAGAGAGAGAGAGAGAGAGAGAGAGAGAGAGAGAGAGAGAGAGAGAATAGCTGGAGCAAACAAGGTATCAATACTAAAACAAGAGGGATGAGAACACACAAATGTGTCTGCAATTGAATGCACCGCCAAGAGAAGGATAGACAAAGTGGTTCCCTCGGCAAAGGTTCAGGTGCCGGGAAGCCTTTTGGTGGGATTATGGACGAGAGAGAGAGAGAGAGAGAGAGAGAGAGAGAGAGAGAGAGAGAGAGAGAGAGAGAGAGAGAGAGAGAGAGAGAGAGAGAGAGAGAGAGAGAGAGCAAACAGACAGAAGAAGAAGAAAATTAAGGAAATGGATGAATAAAATGACTGTAGAATTAGTTTAGGGGTAGAGAGAGAGAGAGAGAGAGAGAGAGAGAGAGAGAGAGAGAGAGAGAGAGAGAGAGAGAGAGAGAAAGTGAGTCTGGAGTGAGTAGGAGTGTCACATAAAGGGGGCATCAGTGTATTCGTGGCTCTAATGGAAAAGAGGGAAGCGAAGGCAATCCGATTATTGGCCCCAGTCAAGCCACAAGTCTCCCTTTAGGCAGGTGTTGCTGTCACTCAATTCTCGCTAAAGTGGCAACGTGCTCCCGACAGTCACACATCTCACCTGGCCAGTAATAGAGACACAGGTGAATCCACGTGGAACTCAATCACCAGTAATGACGTGTGGTCTTGGTCAGCTGCGCACGTCGCGTCTCTGACCTTGGCCGGTAGACTGATGCTCTTCCGGCAGTACACACTTCACCTGCACTTAATTGGCACGCAGGTAAATCCAGGTATAAACCCTTGTGAGTTTCGATTAATAGTATGCTCTTGTTTGCCTCTTAACATCATACATCACCTGAAATCCTCCAGTAAACTGACGTGTTTCTCTCGGTACATATCTCACCTGTATCTTATAGACACAGGTGAATACAGGTGTGAATAAGTTTATCTGGATTCCAATTAACGATAATGTGACTCTTGCCTCTTGACTTCACATATCACCTGATCCTCTCCAATGAAGTGACGTGTTTCTCTCGCTACATATCTCACCTGCACCTAACAAACACAGGTGAATACAGGTGGAGTTTGATTAATAAGGTGACCTTTGCCAATGAACATTACACTGTCTCACATTGACTGATAAAGTGACGTGCATTGTTATTATTTCTTATGCACCTTGTAAAACATATTTAAATTCAGATATCACTAAGTTCACATGGATTTCTATTAATAAAAAGCGACGTTTCCTTCTGCTCATCGTACATCAATTTACTGACCTTGACTGATAGTTATTATTTCTCCTGTACCCAATAAAAGCACAGATAAATCCAAGTATTAGTAAGTTTACCTACATTTCCATAAATAATAAAGTGACATTAACCTCTGAGCATCACACATCACCTGGCTGACATTACCTGGTGAAGCGATGCAAGTTGTTAATTATTTTTCTAGCATCTAATGAAGAGGTAAGAGCAATGCCACGTGGATGTCTATTAATAATAAAGCAACATTCACTCCTCAACGACACACACTAACTTCCTGATCTTGGCCGGTGAAGTGACGCATTTCTCTCCTTCTTTAACACACTTCAATAAATACCCAGACGAAGCGAGAACAATACGTGTCTAGACAGGCTCTCATCTACCTACGTGCCGTCCATCCAGCTTGTCAACACATCTCGCAATATCCGTCCTCGCAGCTCGAGACAAACGCCCCTCGGTCACCTCCCTTGATGGGCCAGGTAGCGCTATAGAGCCGCGCGTGTGAGGCCATCCATTTCGTTCTCCAGGTGGGAAAGAGAGGCAAGCTTAATGGCCAGGTGTCGCGTATGGCTGGGCGCGTCGAGGGGGAGGAGAAGAGTGAGGGAAGACAAACCGCTGAGGACAAAGGGAGGAGGAGAAAGAGGAGAAAGAAGAGGAGGAGGAGTGGAAGGAGGGGGAATATGCAGTACGTTGATGATAAGCAAGAATTATAGAAGAGGAACAGAGAGAGAGAGAGAGAGAGAGAGAGAGAGAGAGAGAGAGAGAGAGAGAGAGAGAGAGAGAGAGAGAGAGAGAGAGAGAGAGAGAGAGCGTGGCCGAAACACACCTCAGCAAATAACGTAATAAAGGTAGGATGAAAGGAGCGACGTTGGGAGAAATGGAAGTAAAGAAAGATATATGATGAACAGTACGATGAGAAAAGGAAAAAAAAAGATGAAGATGAGGAGAAGGAGGAAGGGAAGAAAAGAAGAAGGAAAGAAGGAAGCTATTAAGACTATATGAATGATGGCCAAACGGAGATAGGTAGGTAGGGAACAGAGAGAGAGAGAGAGAGAGAGAGAGAGAGAGAGAGAGAGAGAGAGAGAGAGAGAGAGAGAGAGAGAGAGAGAGAGAGAGAGAATAAAAGATCGTCAGGAGCATAAAGAACAGAGTTGGGGAGAACATTAAGTAGGAATGGGAAAGTAAATCTTGCAGCATCACAATCACCATCAAACACTCAAACTCTGCCTCAAGTTCTGTCTAGGATAGCGAATGGCCTCACCACGCCTCGTAATGACTCTCGTTCGGCCATTCACGTGCGTTATTGGCATATTTTTTGTCGGTTTGTTTATCCCTCCGGCTGCGTTTGGAATTTAGTGCCGCTCAGAATCACGTTAGCGCCCCTTCCGATGGCCCGCACCCGAGATTTGTGAGTGTTTTCGTATTGACTGTTTCGAGTGCGTGAGTGTGGTGGTGGTGGTGGTGGTGGTGGTGGTGGGTTGGGATAGGTTGGGTGTTCCTGTTTTTTTCTGTATGTTTTTCTTTTGCATTTGTTATCAGGGTTTGTTTAGATTATATTGTGTTGGTATTATTGGGTTTTTCTATTGTTGTATATGTTTTGTTGTTTGTTGTTGTTTGTTGTTGTTGTTGTTTTGTATGATTTCTTTTGTGTCTGTTTTCAGTGTTTGTTTATGTTCTAAGATGCTATTCGAGTTTCTTGTTGTTGTATCAGTTATGGTTTGTTTTACTGTTGTGTTTGCTTTCTTTCGTATCTGTTATTGGTGTTTGTTTTTATTATGCTAAGTTGGTATTGCGTTATCAGTGTTTGTTTAAAGTTGACAGCGTATTCGAGTTTCTCTTTTGTTATGTGCTATATTTTGTTTTTCTGTTCTGTGTGTTTTTCTTTTTATTTGTTATCAGAGTTTGTTTCAATTATTATGCAACGTTGTTGTTGTTTCATCATTAGTGTTCGAGTTTCTCTGTTGTTATACGTTATATTTTGTTTCTGTATTACTGGCATTTGTTTATATTATATTATGCTTGTTTGAGTTTATCTTTTTGATTCTTTTATTTTTTTTACTTGTTGCGTCTGTTTCATGGTGACAACCTGTTTCCTGTTTCTCTGTCCTTGCAGTTTTTATGCATTATCATTATTACATGTTCAGGTGTTAAAGTGGTGTTTGTATTCGAGTTCTGCTTTGATATGTTACATTTCTTCTGATGCTTAGTTGATTTATAGTCGAGTTTCCATTATAGTTTACCTCTTTTCACTTTAGTTTTAAATCTCAAATACTCAATTCTATACTGCTTTGTGTATTGGCGTTCATCTTTCCTTTTTAAGCCACGTTAGAATTGATCTTTGTTTTTATTTCGGTCTTGATGCAAAACTTTAACGGGTCATCCATCTTTTGTTCGATTTCGTTAAAATGTACCGCTTTGTTTCGATGATGTTCTCTCCGTCAGGTTAAGTAGTTCATCCTGCGCTCCTTTCATCCGTGGCGCAATCAAAAGAGCCCGTGCATCTTTTCCCTCTCTCCTCTTCGATAGGTTAATGTTTCTTTCTTTGGTTAATGAACCTATTCGTGGCCTCAATCTCGCGGCTATCATCACTCATTCTCTTAGCAGCCACGCGTTTTTCGTTCCCCACAAATAAAGTTGTTAATTGCAAGCCAGTATGAAAACAGTTCTCTAATTACGAGTTTTTTTTTTTTTTATTTTGCACCCGAGATTCTGTGTCTTATCTCTCAAATCAGTATCAGTATATCTTTTTTATCTTCCTTGTAACTTCCAATAGAGTCTGGCGAAATTTTTCTCTCTCGAATTCATTGTGGTTAAGGAGAATTCGTGATTTTGTGCTATTTCTCAAATTAGTATCAGTATATATTTAACCTCCCTTGATTTTGTAACTTCTAATACTTTTTTGTTTAATTCATTGTGGTATAAGTTATTGAGTGGCTTGGCCGTTTATCAGAGAAGTCTGTTTTGTCATCTCTTTTATCCTGCCCGCCTTTCATGTCCCATCGATTAACAGTTTTTGAATCGCCTCCCCTTTGTTCCCCGGAGTGGCTCCCTTCTTACTGCTGTCTAATGCATTACTGTCTTTTATCTCTGGTGGACAGGCTGCTTCCGTTCCCAGCTCTCTCTCTCTCTCTCTCTCTCTCTCTCTCTCTCTCTCTCTCTCTCTCTCTCTCTCTCTCTCTCTCTCTCTCTCTCTCTCTCTCTCTCTCTCTCTCTCTCTCTCTCTCTCTCTCTCTCTCTCTCTCTCTCTCTCTCTGCCTGTTTTTATACTTGTGTGTGTGTGTGTGTGTGTGTGTGTGTGTGTGTGTGTGTGTATGTGTTCTCCTGTTTATCTAACTGTCCGTCTGTATGTCGTTCTCTGTCTGCCTGTATTTTTTCTTTATATATTTGTTTGTGTCTATTCTCTGTCCGTCTGTCTGTCTGTTTTTCTCTTTTACTTACTTATTCAATATGATGTGACTTTTCATATAACTTCCTTTTCATCCGATAGATCCACATAACAAAGGTGTGATTATTGTAATTAATAATCAATCCTGGTGGAATAAAGAATTTGTATCTGGATCTCTCTTTTTCTCTCTCTCTCTCTCTCTCTCTCTCTCTCTCTCTCTCTCTCTCTCTCTCTCTCTCTCTCTCTCTCTCTCTCTCTCTCTCTCTCTCTCTCTCTCTCTCTCTCTCTCTCTCTCTCTCTCTCTCTCTCTCTAACGCTTCACTTTAAAAGTCCCTTTACCTCTGCATATGTAATAACCGTGTGCCCGCCTCGCGTTCCGTCATCAGTTGAATATTAAAAGTTCCTTATCAGCACGCCTTCCCACCCTCTCCTCTCACCTGTTAATCACTTCTTATCTCGCAGCCTTTTCACCAGCTTCTTCCATCTCGCCCTTATCCTCTCTCAACTTCCTGTCTCGTCGCCCAAGTCATGACAGCGGTAATGTTTTTTTTTTCTCTCTCCTTTTTCGTTCCTTTCCTTCCATTTTCCCATTAGATTCCTTGTCCACCAGTCAGCCCACACGACTCCGCACCGCTTGGAAGCTCTCCCAGCGCCCCGTCATCTCCATCAAGGCCACTAATCCCGGAAAATCTAGTAATTTTCACGCGGGATTATCAGTCTGTCGAGGAAAAATCGGCACCACCAATCACTGTCCGGCCCCGTGTTGGGCGCTTTGTTCCCCTGCCGCGGAGGCTTCTCTGATTTTTGTGGAGTTTTCATTATTTTCAACTATTTCGGTTTCTCTGTGGATTTCAAGTAGATATTAACGATATAAGCGAACGAGGGGTTGTTGTTGTTGTTTTCATGTCTGAGTGTTATGAGAAGTGTTGATGGGGTGAAGGGGTTAGCTTACCGATAAAGGTGAGGTCAGTCGGGGTCAGGAGAGGCTGGAGGCCAGGAGAGGGGAGTTCAAAGTTTTTCCTCCTCGTCACCGCCGCCCACAGACGCCCGAGGAGGCCGCCCATGATGGCACCTTGGCACTGTCTCCGGCACTGTCACTCGGTCACTGTCCCACACACACTGTCATCCCGCCGGCGGGTAGCTGTTACATAACTGCCGAGGCTGCACCGAGTCTTTCTATTAATCACTGTCTTGAAATGGCTGGCGCTGTTCCCGGCATGCAGGAGGGCGCCGGTGCTGCGAGGAGACTAGGGCGCCCTTGGAACAGTTCTCTCGCAGCGGCGGAAGGAGTCCTCACCCCCTGACGTGGCCGGTGGAGGAGCGATTGTGAGAAACACGTGCCTGCTGCGAGCCACCGTCGTGCACCACTCGCCCTTCTGTCGGTGTGGTCGCTCGAAGACTGACGCTTAGGACGAAGTTGAGCCCCTCGCCTCCCCTCGCTCGCCTCCCGGACCAATGGGAGGCTGGGATCCCCGTGACGTAGCGCACAAACCCAACAACAGCCAATCACACTAACTTATCTTCTCGGGATATTAACTTATGCGGATTGCTATTCTATGCATAATCTACATAAGAGGCGCGAAGGCCAGAATCCCGCGCGTGTGGCTGTAGCATGTATCAGATTGAACGAATGGGAATATGGAAGAAAGAGACACAAGCCCAACTAATATTCTTTTGTGCACCGAACACCATCACATAAAAGTCTTGTTTGAGTAATGTAATGAGGTTAGGTTAGGTTAGGTTATGTAGAGGCTTCAGGAGGGAGTCTACAAAAGGGGTGGCTATCGCTCCTGTCCCCATGAACCTCCCTCGCCTTGATAGAGTGTCATTCTTATACCTCCTCTTACAGGTTTCCTCGCCAGTTTTCCCTTCATTCCCTCTCCCTTTCCTTTTCCTGTCTTTCTCTCCCCATCCCTTTCTTGAAACGTTTATTCTTCTCGATTTACTTCTCTTTCTTTTATTCTTGTGTTATTTCTACCTCTCTCCAGTTTTCTTGACAATTTTCTCTTGTTCCTTTTCGTTTTTTTTCTTGTCTTTTCTTCATCCCTTACTTTAATTCTTTTTCCATTTTCTCTACAATTTATTTGTATTCCTTTTGTCCCTGTGTTATTTCCACCTCTCCGGTGCAATTCTTATTTAGTTTTCGTCTTATTCTTTCTATTCCATCTCTTCTGTCTTCCTTTCTTTATCCCTTTCTTAGAATCTTACTTTTCTATCATTCGCGTATCTTTTGCAACTTCCTTGTTTTCCTCATATTTCTTCTCTCGTGTCTTTTCATTTTATTTTTTCATCTCTTTTTTTAACCTTTTCATTGTTTTATTATTATTATTATGTCTAGCTCCTCGTACCATGCAACATTCCTCTTCATAATTTTTCTTTACTCATTCTTATTTTTTCTTTCTGCATCCCTTTCTTTGGGTTTCCTTTTCGTAGTTTTCTTATTATCCTCTTTTCATTCTTACATCCTCCTAAAGCTTTTCTCTGGAGTTTTCCTTGTTCTTTCTTTTCTTCGATTTTATCCTTCTTTAACTTCTTTTTTCCTCTTTCCTTCTTATTTTGCCTTCCTTCCTTTCTTCCTTTCTTCCTTCCTTCTTTCCTTTCTTCCTTCCTTCTTTCCTTTCTTCCTTTCGTTCCTTCGTTTATTCTTTCATTATCTCTCTCTCTCTCTCTCTCTCTCTCTCTCTCTCTCTGTGTGTGTGTGTGTGTGTGTGTGTGTGTGTGTGTGTGTGTGTGTGTGTGTGTGTGTGTGTGTGTGTGTGTGTGTGTGTGTGTGTGTGTGTCGCTACTTTTGTCTATTTCACTATACTTCTCTCACATTCTTGTCTCCCTTCCTTCGTTCTTTATTCTCTTTCCTCCTCTTTGTTGCGGAACTTATGCTAACTACTCGTTTTCTTTATCTCCCTTTTCCTTCTTTACTCTTTCTCGTTCCTTTGTTTGTTGATTCATCCTCTCCCTACCTCTCTGCCAGCCGCGTCTATGGAACTTAACTGCTTCTTTTGTTCATTGCACGGTCCTTGAAGATGTAAATAATAAGATGGAGGGAGGAAAAGAAAAAAAAAGCTTCATTTGGTAACATAAATGTGGTTAGTGAAACATGAAAGAAAAATGTAAAGTGTATTCATATTTCCACTAAAAATCAATATGTCAGAGAGAGAGAGAGAGAGAGAGAGAGAGAGAGAGAGAGAGAGAGAGAGAGAGAGAGAGAGAGAGAGAGAGAGAGAATTAGTTACCGCCACTACTACCCCTCAGAGCACAGGTCCTCCAAGTAATTATCTATTAAAGGGAACGCCAAACAATACTTGTTAGACTTACATTTAATTAAAGAGCGGTTTAAGGGAAGGGAAACAAAGTGCTTGGAAGGAAAGGGGTGAGAAAATTTTCCTACCAGGTGTGGAGGGTAATTCTAGGGACAGGTGTGTGTGTGTGTGTGTGTGTGTGTGTGTGTGTGTGTGTGTGTGTGTGTGTTTGCGTTGGTGTGGGGTTTAGCACGGTGTATTCATGTGTGTGTATTAGTCTTGTAAATAGCAATGCTCGTCGTTTGTTTGAATTGGGTCGTTAAATGTGCTGTGTTGTGATCCCTGTTTGGAGAGAGAGAGAGAGAGAGAGAGAGAGAGAGAGAGAGAGAGAGAGAGAGAGAGAGAGAGAGAGAGAGAGAGAGAGAGAGAGTTGGATAAGACGTCACACACCAATTTAACCACCCACCCATCCACCCACACACACACACACACACACACACACACGTAAACAAATAAAAACAAATAAGCAAGCAAAACTATATAACAACTTTTTTGGGTCTTTTTCAATTACTTTTACACATTTAAGCCCAACGGAATTAATGTCTTTTTTCTTTCATACTTATTCAGTGCCACAAAAAATACACGTAATAGAGTTAAGCCGCTACTATTTACCATGCAAGAAATGAGTAAAAATTTGCGGAGTAATGCGGAGTAATGAGGCATGATATTTACTCTTTTGCTCCCACTCACTCTCTTTATGAATGGAGTAACCACACTCTGACTACGGCTGAAATAACGATACTCTCTCTCTCTCTCTCTCTCTCTCTCTCTCTCTCTCTCTCTCTCTCTCTCTCTCTCTCTCTCTCTCTTGTACGTTTCCTCAGTGCCTTTCTTTCTGTCTTCATACATCAGTCTCACCTTGTATTTACCTGTCTTTGTCAGTTTTATCTTTATCTCTTTCTCCTTAGTGCACGTTTTATCTCCATATCTATTTGTCTGTTTATCTGTCAGTGTGTCTGTCTGTCTATCCATCAATCTATCTATCTATTTATCAGTTTACCGCTCAGTCAGTCAGTCTATCTATCCATCTACTCGTATCTATCTATCTGTCTGTCTATCTGTCTATATAACTATTATGCAATTAACTACCTGTCTATCCATCTATTTGTCTCTTTCTGTTTGTCTGTCTGTCTGTCTGCTTGTCCGTCCGTCTGTCTGTCAGCCCATCCACCTATCTCATCCCTGCACACGCCCATCAATATCCAGGCATCTACTGAGCCATCCATTCATATCTCACTTGTGCCTTATCTCATTCCCCGCCGTCCCATCCATAACCGTATCCGGCCCTTTGCACTGGAGCGCCGCTGGAATGCTGTTGGAGCCTTCCTTCCCCTTCCCCTTCCCCTTTCCATTTCCCTTTCCCTTCCCTCTTTCCCCCTCCCACCGTGGTCTGCCTCCTTCCCGCAGTTGACAGTGATAAATGACAAAGTTTAATTAGCTAATGCAGGAGTGAGGCTGAAGGTGGCTCCCCTGGCGGTCCTCACTCACTGTTCCCTGCGATTTATGCCCTACCGCCACTCTGCCTCCTCCTCTTCCTCCTCCTCTGCCTCTTCCTCCTCCCCTTCTTCCTCCTTCTCCTCCTCCTCTTCCGCGTCCTCGTCACCTTCCTCCTACCAGGGTAATTCTGCTGGAGTATGTGTCTGACTCCGTGTTTGTTTGTCTCCCCGTCTGGGTTTGTCTGTGTATCTGTGTATCTGGTCTCTCTCTCTCTCTCTCTCTCTCTCTCTCTCTCTCTCTCTCTCTCTCTCTCTCTCTCTCTCTCTCTCTCTCTCTCTCTCTCTCTCTCTCTCTCTCTCTCTCTCTCTCGAGGAAAAGAAATGCAAGCGACATGATGGATAGATTTCTTTTTTTTTTTTACGAGGAAACATCTGAGTGAGGTGCAGGAAAAGGAGGAGGAAGAGGAGGAGGAAGAGGAGGAGGAGGAGGAGGAGGAGGAGGAGGAGGAGGAGGAGGAGGAGGAGGAAGAAGAGAAGAAGGAGGAGGAGGAGGAGGAGGAGGAAGAGAAGGAAGAGGACGAGCATAATGTAAAGCAGGAAGAAGAGAAAGACGAGTGTTCCTTCTTATGAACAAAAAGGAGAAAAAAAGAAAAAAGGTGAGTTATGACTTGGAATTAAAATACTGCATCCACACACACACACACACACACACACACACACGAGAGAGAGAGAGAGAGAGAGAGAGAGAGAGAGAGAGAGAGAGAGAGAGAGAGAGAGAGAGAGAGAGAGAGAGAGAGAGAGAGAGAGAGAGAGAGCGAGAGGGGTGGGGGGAATCAGAGGACGGGGAGGAGCAGCTGCAGAACAACAAGCATTACCTGCAAGCCAATAGTGGAGAAGGGAGACGAAACACACAGCTGGGAATAGAATTGTTGAAACCTGATACCCGTGCCCGGCCACAGGCAATTTAGGCCCGTCGATAACCCTCACAGGTGACGAGGGAAGGACGACACACGCTGGCCACACTCAACAATAATTGCCTTCCATTGGACCCAAGAGAGTTACCACCACCACCACCACCACCACCACCACCACCAGGGTAAAAAAAAACAAGTGTGGATAAAGTCATAAACATTCTAAGCAATTAACGAGTAAGTTGTTCCGTGATTGCTATTGATTCTATCGCTGTTGATTATTGGCCGGAAGCAATTTGGTGGTTTTTTTCTTAATTGTATATCGGTGTTTCAGGACAACGAGGAGCAAGAGGAGGAGGAGGAGGAGGAGGAGGAGGAGGAGATGGTGGTGGTGGTGTTGGTGATGGCAGTGGTGGTGGTGGTGGTGGAGGGGGAAGAGGAGTGTTGAATGGGTGAGGCAATGTTAAGTGGACGATTTCGCTTTTGCCACCAAGAGGAGGAGGAAGAGGAGAAGGAGGAGGAGGAGGAGGAGGATGAAAAAGAGGAGGAAGAGGAAAATAAAATGAGAAAAAACACAAGGGAACTCAAAATTGGAGTAGGAGGAAGAGAAGGAGGAAGAACAAGAACAAGAACAAGAATAAGAAAAAACAATAACAACAACAACAACAACAACAACAACAACAACAACAACAACAACAACAACATGATGGAGGAGAATGAAAAGCAAAATTACTGAACGATTTCCTTGTGACAATGAGAAACAGCAAGAAAAGAAGAAGAAGAAGAAGAAGAAGAAGAAGAAGAAGAAGAAGAAGAAGAAGAAGAGGAGAATCACTACTGTATGGGTGAGACAAAGCTGAGTGTCTGATTTCCCTTTAGTTATCGAGCTTAAAGTCGTCATAACATGCATCGCCCAAGGGTCAGTGAACAGGAAAACACAAGCACCGTACTTTGCATCGCCAGCCTCGCGTGAGAAGGGGAGGGAGGGTCCAGCGAGTGATGTGTCCCTCCCGGCGTGTTTTATTGCCTCGTTTCTCCCAGCCTGACGAGGGCACCTGATGTTAATTGGCCTAAGGTTGATGCTATTACAATACTCCTGCCGCTGATAATAATACCAGGAGCAATAAAGATCGTTATGGTATTTTTTTTAATGATGTAAGTGATGTCTTGTGTTTTGTGTTTCATCGCC
Organism: Scylla paramamosain; assembly: GCF_035594125.1. Lineage (NCBI taxonomy): Eukaryota > Metazoa > Arthropoda > Malacostraca > Decapoda > Portunidae > Scylla > Scylla paramamosain. The sequence continues at coordinate 7,658,765 of NC_087187.1, forward strand.
ACCAGTGCTACTGCTTTTACAATATTTCTGCCGCTGATGATAATGTCAGGAGTAATAATAGTAGTGATAGTGTTCTTTTTTTTTTATTGATATAAGTGATGTTTTGTGTTTTGTATTTGTTTTGTGGCTACCAGCATTAATATTTCTACCGTGACTGCTGCTGCTGCTATGTCTGATGATAATACCAGAAGTGATAAAGGTGATGATGGCATTTTATATTGATAGAAGTGGTATCTTGTGCGTTGTATTTGTTTTATCGTTACTAATGCTGCGACAGTGACTGCTGCTGCTGCTGATAATGCCGCCAGGAATAATTAGGCTTATTGGTGATATTGTTATCAACGATTCTAATGCCTTAATACCTAGTGATATTGTTTGTATGTCTTTTATTGCTACTGATGCTACTGTTATGACTGCTGCCTCTGCTGCTGGACGAGCATGACGGGTGGAAATAGTTATTATTCATGCAGGGACTGGCACGTGTAGGCCTGGCGGCTTTTTTGCTGCTTCCCTTATTTTTTATTATCCTCTCATGTTATCATGTTCTTATTGCTGCCTCTGATAGTAAAGCGAGGAATATGGCCAGTTATAGCAAATTTTTTTTTCTGTTCGTATGGAAGTTCCAACTCACTAACGAGATTAGGTATGTTATGCAAATTTATAGATAGCGATGATAGGTGGACATAAATGTGCATGTAAAGTTTACACAGGGACTGCTACGTGGTGGCCTACTGGATTCCAACTGCTTCCTTTTTAAATTACGTACTTTTATCTATCTTTTGGTGGTGCTGGGATTGCATTAGTATATGATGCACTTCCTCAAGTTGTTTTCCCACTAATTCTAGCTGAAACAGCGTATATGAAGTTGGGTGTTCTGAGTCGTCTCCGCCAGTTTATCTCACCCACCAGCTGCCAAATCTGTACAGGGGCCTTATCCGCCCATGTATGGAGTGCGCCTCACATGTAGGGGGTTCCACTCATACCATTCTTCTAGACAAGGTGGAATCAAAAGCATTTCGTCTTATTAACTCCTCTCCTCTAACTGACCAGTCTTCAGCCTCTCTCTTATTGCCGCATTGTTGCAACCCTCGCTATCTTGTAGTGCTATTTTCACGCTAACTACTCTTTTGATTTTGCTATCTGCATTGCCCCACAAAAGAAATGAATAATAAGTGATAATCCTCTGCAATATAAGTTAGATCAGGTGAGATTAGGTAAAGTTAGATATGATTATGTTTTGGTGCAGTCACGTTATTTTAGTTAGCTTAGTGTACGTTAGATAGGGTTGACCTAGGTTAGTGAAATTTATTAAAGAATACTATTTTCGGTGAAATCCTCATGGGCGGAATTAATTTACGTGGAATTTATATATAAACATTAAATTCCCCACCACTGGCCCTGCTACACTGACCACATGGTGAAAGCTACGAAGGGGAGCGAGCGAGCGAGCTAGCGAGAGAGAGAGAGAGAGAGAGAGAGAGAGAGAGAGAGAGAGAGAGAGAGAGAGAGAGAGAGAGAGAGAGAGAGAGGGGAGAGAGACTAATAAGCATAATCATCACCTGAGGCTTAAACTTCCTTCCTTACACCTGTGATGTTCCAAGCTTCCCACACGCGTATGCATGCATATACGAGTATTCACGCATCACAATCCCCGTTTGCCTGCTCACGGCCCACGCTCCCGTACCCGCCTGGTAACTCAACCATGGGATAGATCAGTACACATACATTTATTACTAAATTTATTCTGTCATATGTCCTTTGAATGAGAAAAATCACTCCCTCTAAAATTTACGAGCTGAAAGAGAGTATTTATGGTGTGAATAACATGTGGGTCGCTATTGATGGTGGGAAGCCGAGTGCAATTTGTGGTGGGTGGCAGAGAGAGAGAGAGAGAGAGAGAGAGAGAGAGAGAGAGAGAGAGAGAGAGAGAGAGAGAGAGAGAGAGAGAGAGAGAGAGAGACAGTATTATGGTTTCATTATAGTTTCAATTACCACGCAGTTGATTTTTCCACGCGGTCAAAAGTTACCCAATCGTTCCGGTTTTAAATAGAGAGAGAGAGAGAGAGAGAGAGAGAGAGAGAGAGAGAGAGAGAGAGAGAGAGAGAGAGAGAGAGAGAGAGAGAGAGAGAGAGAGGGAGATTTGGAAGGTATAGGGAGGTGCGAAAGAGATAAAGGGAACGGGGAGAAAGATGGAGGAGGGTTATAAATACTGATGAAGGGAGAAGGAAGGAATAGAGGGAGAGAGAAGGAAGAGGGAAGAGAGAAAGGAGGGTTTGAAATAAAGAATAATGGAAGGAGAGCCGGAGGAATTGAGGAACACTGGGTGAGAGATATATGAAGAAAAATAGAGGGTAAGTGAGAGAGAGAGAGAGAGAGAGAGAGAGAGAGAGAGAGAGAGAGGGAGAGGGAGAGGGAGAGGGAGAGGGTTTCATGGGGAAGTGCATACCTGAATTAAGGGAATACAGGTGGTTGATTTTACCTGTGTTTGCTCTGCCAACTTAGTATGAACAGTGAATGATGGAGGAAGATTTGCACGCTGCCTAATTTTGCTCTCCTGGTAGAAATAAAAAAAAATGCACTCCTCTCTGTGTATAATCTCTCTCTCTCTCTCTCTCTCTCTCTCTCTCTCTCTCTCTCTCTCTCTCTCTCTCTCTCTCTCTCTCTCTCTCTCTCTCCCCTTTTCATTTACTTCTCTTCCCCTTTTCATTTCCTCCACACTTATCTTTCATCATTCCAATATCACTCCTTTATTCCGCTCTTTTTTAACGTTTCTCCTTCCCTCATTTCTTATCTTAGTCCTTCCCTTCGATTTCCTGTCTGTCTGTCTGCTTGTCTGTCTCTGTCTTTGTTTCTGTCTGTCTGTTTGTTTGTATATCTGTCTATCTTTATGTCTGTCTGTCTGTCTGTCTGTCTGTCTGTCTGTCTGTCTGTCTCTCTCTCTCTCTCTCTCTCTCTCTCTCTCTCTCTCTCTCTCTCTCTCTCTCTCTCTCTCTCTCTCTCTCTCTCTCTCTCTCTCTCTCTCTCTCTCTCTCTCTCTCTCTCTCTCTCTCGTCTAACATTTACTTCGAACCTTGTCACTTCCTTCCATCCATCTATCTCTCTGTCTTTCGTTTCTTTCCTCTTTCTGTGCATCCTTTCTTTCATTTCGTGAGTCTTTCCTTTTGTCTTTTCTTCTTTCATCTTTCATCATGTCTTTCCATCTTTCCTTCCATCCTTCCTCCCTTTTCGTTATTTTCATTTTAAATTCTTTCCTTTATTTCGTACGTCCTTCCTTCCATTCTTCTTTTTCTTTTATCTTCCTTCCTTCTTTCTTTTCATATTTTTCTCCTTCTTTCATTTCGTCCTTCCTTCTTTCTTAGTTTCATTATTTTTTATTGCCATCTGTTGTTCTTACTATCCTTTCTTCCTTCGTTCCTTCCTTCCCTCCCTCCTTCTATACTTTCCTCGTACCTAACTTACTTCCTTCTTTCCTTCCTTCCTCTCTTCCAGTCATCATTCCTTCCTTCCTTCCTTCCCTCCTCCCTTCCATCCACCATTCCTTGCTTCCCTCCTTCTTTCCTTCCTTCCTTCATTTCTTCATTTATTTCCTCCTTCCTTTCATACTTCTTTCCTGCAGATCTTTTCTCCTTCCTACCTTCTCTCCTTCCTTCCTCTCCCTCCACCAAACCAATTTTTCCTTGCATAATCCCGTGATATTAGTAAAGCTCAATATGGGAGAGTGGTGGACGGGAGACTG
>NC_087187.1:7667500-7672500 GCF_035594125.1 Scylla paramamosain
ATGCTTGTCTTTATCTTGTGTTGCTCCGTCTGTTTGTCTTTCTGTTGGCTGGTTGGTCTAATTGTCTGTTTATTTCTTTGTCTGTCTGTGTGTATGGCTGCCTGCCTATCTCTCTCTCTCTCTCTCTCTCTCTCTCTCTCTCTCTCTCTCTCTCTCTCTCTCTCTCTCTCTCTCTCTCTCTCTCTCTCTCTCTCTCTCTCTCTCTCTCTCTCTCTCTCTCATTCCTATCGTAGTGTCACCCTCGCCTCTTCTCTCGCGTGACTAATTTTATTGTGATCCTCTCTCTCTCTCTCTCTCTCTCTCTCTCTCTCTCTCTCTCTCTCTCTCTCTCTCTCTCTCTCTCTCTCTCTCTCTCAAGGGCATTCACTCTTTCATACAGCAAGTCGTTTTTTTCTCAATTTGTATCGATGCGTGTTTTTTTTCGAAACAGTTTCCTTTTCATGTTTTGCTGTTGCTTGCTTTTGTTTGCATGTTTGTTTCTCCCTCCACGTGTTTTTTGTTTGTTTTTTGTTTCCTTTCAGATTTTTTTCCTTTTGTTATTTCTCTGGCTCGCATTTCTATTGACTTTTTCTTTATTGAATATTGCTTTCATCGTATTTCACTTGCTTCTTACATCTGATTATTTCTTGTTGATCCAAACATTGTGAAGAGAAGCGGTATGCAAAGAGTTATTTAGCTTTTGTCTTAAAGTTACGTAGATATTTTTGTGCGTTCTTTTATTTTGCATTGACCACCCTTTCTACTCTCTCTCTCTCTCTCTCTCTCTCTCTCTCTCTCTCTCTCTCTCTCTCTCTCTCTCTCTCTCTCTCTCTCTTATTGGAAATCTTGTATTAAGACGATTTTTTTGTCCTGTTTGGCTTCTTATTATGTCATTCATCATCAGTAGCTCAGTATTATATATGTTGTAAGGTAATATGTTGGTAGATTTCCTTATTCTTTATTAATCTTCTCAATGTCTAGGAGACTGGCTGTGGTTATGAAAATGTAGGAAATGTCCCTTAAACCCTAATAGGTAGATTTTCTTTGACCAATAATTTACCCATTTTCTATGATATTCGCACCGTAACTAATCTATTTCGACCGCTTAACTTCGAATCATGTAAATTTTTTGGATTTCCCCTTTAAGTATTGGTGGAAACGAATACATTGATATGAGCTTATGTTATGGATGGAAGAACTGTGTGCATGTGTGTGTGTGTGTGTGTGTGTGTGTGTGTGTGTGTGTGTGTGTGTGTGTGTGTGTGTGTTGGGGGGAGGAGCAAGGTTTCATATGAAGAGTGTGTTATTGAATAGTGCGATACGGGATCAAGAATATTGGTGCTGCCTTGTGTAATACTCTAGGGACCCTGGGACCCACGTTTCAATATATGCACTCACTCTATTTTCTCTTTCTTTTTCCTTCTGTTTTTGTTATATCTTAATTGCTTTTCTTGTGTTTCTTTTTAACTTAATTTGAGGTATCTTTTTTGTTATTGTTAATAAGTATCGCACACACACACACACACACACACACCGCACGATACCATTAGATGAAATACAACTTGGCATCCTCAAAAAGTTTAAAAAATAATTAAGTAATTCATTGCTGTATGTATGTGAAAGACACTTAAACCTCGATTATATCGTATACATGAATTGTTTTCGTAAATGTATGACAGTTGAAAGCGTTTGAAAATAGTTTGTTCCTGTAGCTCTTTATGTTTTGTATGATACTGTTAATGAGGAGAAAACAAGCTAGAAATGATTAACTGATTTTCATTCTTTTCGCTGTTTTCATTTCATTCTCTACTGAGGCTTGTTACTGTTATGATTTATTTTCTCTTTTCACAGATAAGAAGTTTGACGTTTGTTGTAAATCAGGTTGAAACCATTAGATGATCAGGTAACAGTATGAAATTAAAAATGTTTCTACTACTACTACTACTACTACTACCACTACAACTACAACTACTACTACTACTACTACTACTACTACTACTACTACTACTACTATTACTACTACTACATTCTGTCTTTAACAATATCGCGTAATATCATAGTCCCCCATTGTGCAAAGAGATGTCAAGTTTTCTTTGGAATGAACCGTTTTCTTCCTTTCATATTGACGCATGGAAGGTAACTTAGACATTTCCTGTGTGTGTGTGTGTGTGTGTGTGTGTGTGTGTGTGTGTGTGTGTGTGTGTGTGTGTGTGTGTGTGGGAAGAGGGTCAGGTTCAATTAATATATTTTCCGCATGTATACACAGAGACAGAATGGACAAATATACAAGAAAATAAAGAATATATCTGGTGATTTAATTAACATAAAGTTATGAACACACTGGAATACGCAAGAACAGAGAAAGGTTACCATACTTCATATCACTCTGCATAACACTCACTGAAGCCTAACCCATTCACAGGTAATTTTTTTTTATTTTTTTACTTCATGCTGTCACCAATAGATTGTCAATCAGAATATACAAAAATACAGTGAACGAATGACTAGATATGGGTTCTTATTCCTTCAAAACACATAATCATCGTAGAATTAATGCAATCCTATAGTGAAATCCAGAATGGAATCAAACTGATGCTACGATACTGAAGGAGATAAAAAAACTATCCTCTTCCGCCACAGACTGCGGGGAGAGACGGGAAGGTAAAGAAGCATGAGTGAAAGGCATTATGGAACAACAGAGCATCAGCCAAGGTCGCTGGTCCCCATACACGCACCCTGTAGTAATTTCCCAAGGGAGGATGAGTCTCGAGGGCGTCGTGTCGGGCGTGTGGGGCTCCCTTGCCGACATTCTACGGGCGCCCCACTCCAAACTTGGCTACTGCTCTGCTGCGGCATTGGGGATAGATGAGGAAGGAGGCTGAATGAGGAGAGAGGAAACTTGTACCGCACGTAGCCGGACTGCTGCTCCAGGGTGACTGATGATGTAAGGTGACTGATAACGTAGAGTGACTGATGGCTTTGGGTGACTGATAGTGCAGATCGGCTGACAGTTCCGTGTGACTGTAACCTTGGGATGACTGGAAAGGCAGGAGTGACTGATAGCCATCAATGTCTGACTGCCTAAGGTAATTGATAGCTTGAGGTGATACACAGGGTGACTGGGAGCCTTGAATGACACTGCATGGTGGCTGAAGGTTCTGTGTGACTAAGCTGAGGATGACTAGAAGCAGAGGGCTGAAGGAGAGCCTTAAATGAAAACCAAAGGTAACATATGGCCTAGAAAGACTGGCAGCTCAAATTGGCTGATAATTTAGGAGTGACTGATTCTAAAATGTGACAGACAGCTGAGAATGACTGATGATAAATAGTGCTTGTTGTTTTTAATGATTTAACAGGTGATATTACTTAAGCTAACTGATAACAGGACTATTGAATTTACCTTTTATGATGGAAAAGGGTGAGTCAGAAGGATGGGATGATGGAGGAGGACCTGCAAGCACTATGGTCGTAGTAATATAGTACAGTGTGAGTGGGGATAACTTACTGTGACGCATTGAATGACTCACCTATATTACTTGGTGAATAATAAGATACTTCGTGTGATACATATACAGTGGAATGTGATATTTGAATATTATATAAAACTAGGACGTCGTGTGTGTGTGTGTGTGTGTGTGTGTGTGTGTGTGTGTGTGTGTGTGTGTGTGTGTGTGTGTGTGTGTGTGTGTGCCTGAATTCGCTTGGCTGCGTGCTACATGAAAACGCAAAGAAGTGCAGTGGGGTCAAGAGAAACGTTGACTAAAGCTTTTGTTGAAGTCTCTCTCTCTCTCTCTCTCTCTCTCTCTCTCTCTCTCTCTCTCTCTCTCTCTCTCTCTCTCTCTCTCTCTCTCTCTCTCTCTCTCTCTCTCTCTCTCTCTCTCTCGCTCTCGCTCTTCCATCTCTCCACTTCAGTCTTCCAGTCAACCATGTCTAAACCACACACGTCTCCTCCACTTCACTCGTCCCAATCATCCACTTTCCTCCTGCAACATCCCCCTCCTGCTTCTCCACTTTCCTGCTTGACCACACTCCTCCACCTCCCATTTGGGCCACCAGATCTCCCCCACACGCCTTCCTGGTGCCTCCCTCTCAGCCCCCACTCGAGATGAAGGGCGGGGGACGCAATGCTAGCCTTATCATATAGTGCTTTCATTCACTCAGCTGTTAGAGGCGTGTGTATGCTAACCCTCTGCCGTATGATACTTGTGTGTGTGTGTGTGTGTGTGTGTGTGTGTGTGTGTGTGTGTGTGTGTGTGTGTGTGTGTGTGTGTGTGTGTGTGTGATTATTTTGGATGTCTGTCTGTATGTCTCTCTCTCTCTCTCTCTCTCTCTCTCTCTCTCTCTCTCTCTCTCTCTCTCTCTCTCTCTCTCTTTAAAGTGGGAGAGTGATTCGCGAAAGTTTCAAGGCCACATAGCTGCATTTCAGTGCACGCACGCGCGCGCGCGCACACACACACACACACACACACACACACACACACACACACACACACACACACACACACACACACACACACACACACACACACACACGATTTCTTTCCTATTACAGCATTTTTTGGACATTTTTCACATCTTTCCTCTTTCCCTACCACTGCCTGCTGCTTTTCCCTGCCTTTCCTCCCTCTTCCTTCCCCCCATCCACCTCACCTACTACTACTACTACAAGTACTACTAGCGTACATATTGCTGCATTCAGCCTGGCCTATCCTATCATAACTTTTCCTTCTCTTACGCACGGGCAACGGCCTTCTGTAAGTCGACTCCTGGACCATCCCAGCCTACCTGATAGCAGCCCATTCTATATACCAGCCTACCAGCCTTCTTTCTCCTCCACCCCACCTATCGTTTTCTTCAGTCTGCCTCCTAGCCTGACTTTTCCTTCCATTACGCACGGACAACGACCCAATATCTAACTCTTATGACTTTCTGAGCGCCGCCTCGCCTTGACGGAGGCTTAATATCTGGTCAAACAAGCCATTAGGTTCCTTCATAGCTTCCTCGGCTTCTGTGCACACCAC
>NC_087187.1:7680000-7695000 GCF_035594125.1 Scylla paramamosain
CCTTTTTTTTCTTCTTTTAGCATAGGTTGATTACGTTAATTTAGGTTAAGTCAGTTTAGGTTAGTGTTTCTTCTTTTCTTCCTTTCTTTTCTTTTCTTCTCTCAAACCTGTCTTTAAAATTTAGTTAGTATTGTTTCGATTATTATTTTTTTATCTTTTCCTATTTATTTTTTTTAGGTTTTCCCTTTCTGCTTCTTCCTCTTTAACATTCATCGATATAATTAAGAAAAGTACTTAACTAATTAGCAAAAGAAATTCCTAACGATCAATAAAGATCATTATTTCCAGTTACTTTAATCTTTTAGCTTTCATTCCCATTTTCCTTCCGGACGCACGAGTGGGTGTTTCCTTCAGTCTACGTATTACTCTCAGTTTGCTACGCCATCTTAATGCAGAAAACCGACGGGGGTCATGTTGGTCTTTCTACTTGGCTCGAATTTCCATCAGAACTTTTCCCATTGCCTCTGAAACTTTACTTGGGCGGCGAGAGCTTTTGGGCGGGGGCCTCGCGCGCTCCAGCCCGATTGTTTCATTAAGCTTACAAGGGGCGTGACGGCACTCGGGGCCAGAACATCAGGTAGGGACAAGGCTCGAGTTTATGGGAGCGTTTCATTTGATTTTATAGTTTTCAATTGATTCCTCCTTTGTTCTGTGGATTTAGAAACACAATTGTTTTTACCGCCATTGTTATTACTATGTGTCTAGTGCTTCAACTGCTGCTGCAGCTGCTGCTGCTGCTGCTGCTGCTTGTGGTGGTGGTGGTGGTGTTACTTCTGCTGCCTACGTTCGAATCCTGGGCGCGGCGAGGCAGATGGGCAAGCCTCTTGCTCTTCATCCTACCAGCCAGTAGGGACGGGATATAAGCCGGGGAGGTTGTGACCTCGCTGTCCCGGGAAGAAGGAAAAACTCTGGTCTCAAAACCCGTGGTGGGACTCCACAATTAGGCGCTCATCCATATGTAGATACACCGGCAGGTCCTGCAGCCCTCAGCGTCTCTGGGTCGCCTTAGATCTCCCATGCCAACAGAGTCGAGGCTCAGGGGGTTAAGACGGTGGGAATGAGGATAGCGCATCCGCCTTTCCACCTTAATCAACCCATTGCGCAGGCTTGTCTCTCACTCCGTAAAGGCGTCGTCGTCCACATCGACGTACTACCAAGAAAGAGAGAGACTAACTACTACGTACCAATACCACTGCTAAATGAAGAATAGCAGCAACAACACCAACGAAAACAACAATAATAACTACTACTACTCTACTACTACTACTACTACTACTACTACTACTACTACTACTACTACTACTACTACTACTACTACTACTACTACTGTTACTACTACTGTTATAACCATTGTGCGTGCGTGTGTGTGTGTGTGTGTGTGTGTGTGTGTGTGTGTGTGTGTGTGTGTGTGTGTGTGTTTGACTACCGCCGACGCGTATGTATGTGTGAGTGTGTATGCATGGATGCTAAATACCCTGATGAGAATTTGTATGTCATATTTTCCATCTGGCTTTGGGAATAAATGAATAATTAAAAATAGCGGCTTGTAGTGTTGATATGTATTATCAGACCAGGTAGTGGAGTTAAATTTACCTTCCCGTGCCTCCTGTGTAAAAATTTGGGTGTTACATAATGGCATTTCACGGCAAAGTGGAGGTAAGTGGCGTAAAAAAGTGAGTTATTTGCGCCATTATCTAAACTCGTTAAACTTATTGTGGCCAAACTCTGCGATTATCCCGCGGTGAGATGATCCAGTTATTAGGGATGAGTGGGAATGAGAGCGCTTCCCCTCCTCTCTCTCTCTCTCTCTCTCTCTCTCTCTCTCTCTCTCTCTCTCTCTCTCTCTCTCTCTCTCTCTCTCTCTCTCTCTCTCTCTCTCTCTCTCTCTCTCTCTCTCTCTCTCTGCACTGTATCATCACCACTCTCCCTGATTACATGTTCTTACTCAGCCACTCACTCTCTCTCTCTCTCTCTCTCTGACTTACCCTTATTTTTATTTATTTATTTATTTTTTGCAATTATTTGTCTTTGCTCACTAACTTTCTCTTAATGCTTTACTCACTTCTTTTTTGTTTAGTTGTCTGATTATTGAATTGTTTATCTGCCTGTCCTTCTGTTTGTTTGCTTTTTTGTTTGCCTGCGTGTCTTTCTATCTGTCTGGTTGGCAGGGCTGGTTGGCTTTCTGTCTCTCTGGTTTGCTGGATCTCTCTCTCTCTCTCTCTCTCTCTCTCTCTCTCTCTCTCTCTCTCTCTTCTCTCTCCTCTCTCTCTCTCTCTCTTCTCTCTCTCTCTCTCTTCTCTCTCGTTAATTAAAAAAAACGAGCGAAAAAAATGACATTTGCATCCACTTTTCATCCCTGAGTTGACGCATTGTCTTTGCCTCGCCAGCTGGTCTCTGGTGTAAATTATCCTTCTGTCTTCAAGTGTGCTATTTCCTCTTTTTAATAGCCCTCTAAGGACAACAATACTAAGGAATGTTTTTTTCGACTGAGTTGATTTTTTATTTTAGACAGACCATCAACATTACTCGAATGTTTTTTCTTCTCGTTTCTTTTTTTCTAGCTTGACTCGAAAGGAAACAATACCGAAGATATTTTTATGCCGGGTTTGTTTTTGTATTGAACACAAACATCAGTAATGGCCTCTGTCTGTCTGTCTGTCTGTCTGTCTGTCTGTCTGTCTGTCTGTCTGTCTGTTGTCTGTCTGTCTGTCTGTCTGTCTGTCTGTCTGTCTGTCTGTCCTCTCTCTCTCTCTCTCTCTCTCTCTTCTCTCTCTCTCTCTCCTCTCTCTCTCTCTCTCTCTCTCTCTCTCTCTCTCTCTCTCTCTCTCTCTTTCTCTCTCTCTCTCTCATCGACCAGAACATTGTCCGCAGCCATCAAAGGAATGTTTGAAATATAAACATTAGTAGAGAGCAGAGCAGTGGTTGTGAAATATAGCAGCGGCGTGTTAAAAATGTCGATATAAACTATTAAAAAGTTTCCCTTCCCCAAGGTTTTGAATGTAAGTTTTATAGGAAACCGTTTACACGAGCGACAACGTGCAATAGAAATTCCCTTTAAACCGGATATCCAACATCACCATCCCCAATCACTGCAAATCGTGCCCACCTGGCCCGGTCCAGCTCGTGGTGTTCCATTTTCCATCTTTTTCCTGAATTTTCCTCAATTTGTAGGTCATTTTCAATAAGCCTTGTGAATTACAATACGAAATCAAGTAAGTAGAACTTAGTAATAGGTGCTTTATGATGTTATTATACGATAGCCTCTGTTTACGGGCGTTACTCGCGGCCGCTTCTATTATATTACGAAACTCGCCACGTAGCACATAGTAATAGGCGGGATTTTCTAAAGTTAAAAAATTAATCAAGAATTTTTATAAGTCCTCACAATTATGCGTTTCTATTCTCAGTTTTCTATATTTTAAATGGTAAATGTTACAGTATCATGTTACCTTGAAAATTCTAACTGAAAACCTTTTTAAAAGCAACGATTTTAGATTAGTTGAGTAGATAATAGCAGGTGGGTTCAGTTGACGAGATTTCAGACATATTTCCTCACTACTCACAACCCTCTGTGTGAAAATTTCCTCATTTAGTAATCTTTACTAGAAGCATCTTAAGAAGAGCAATGTGAATTGAGTTAGATAGTCCATAACGTGTGATTAATTGAAAACTTGAGACCATCATTTATTACAAATGTTACATTATCAGTGATATGCTATCCTTATTTTACACCAGTGTTGTGGTATCTGTAATTATGTACTGGAGCATCTTATGACACAGAATAGCTTAAAGAGTTCAAGAGGCGACAACTATAGCTACACTGGTGGGGCTAATCAATGCCTTCAGGTACATTTCATAATAAAACAAGAAATGTTACAAGGATATGTTATGATATCGTCAGTTCAAAAGTCTCTATCGAAAGATCTTAATTAATTCAAACTCAAGTGACCGCAAGCAGTGGTGTGGTTTGGCAACTTAATTATGAGATGTATCTCTTCCATAATTACAAATGGCACAATGTCATTGTGAAAATATAATAATTTATAATAGAGGTACTAAAAGCCTTTTTAAAGCCCGCAGGGTAGCTTATTTTATGCCTCAGGTGAATTTTTTTAATAATTACAAATATTATCATGCTGGCATTAAAAAAATCCTCAATTTAAAGACTAAGAAACCTTGTTAAAAAAAAACATTACAACTTGAAATTTACTAGAATGATCATAAAAATTTGGTAATTAGAAACTTCACGTAAATTCTTTGACCAATAAAATAAAAGTAATATCATAATCTGAAAATCATGTCCTCAATTCGAAGATCTCTTTCAAAGCCTCTTAAAAACATCGAGATGATAAGTGCAGTTGCGGCCAGAAGTCTTACCACCTGACGCTCTCACTTCCACTGTGTTTAGAGTTTTCCTTCAGTCTTACGTCTTCTGATCTTGGAACCTTTCACTTCTCAGGTGTTGCAAGATGACAGGCAGCTCATCAGAGAACTTACGGTTGAGACGAAACGGTTAAATTAATGGAAAAGAATACGACACGTGAACAAACTTTTGGCCGTAACTGTACCATGACTCTAGATGGGTTTACGAAGGTAGGTGGTTGAGGGTTTCAGGTAAATATCCCTCACACAAGGTAAGTACCGCGTATGGGGAGAAGGGGCGGATTGCTGTTGGTCTGGGAAGGGGAGACGTAATGAAATAGCTATAGAGATGAGGTAATAAAGATGGAAATGGTGATATAACAGTAATGGTAAAGGGAGAGAGAGAGAGAAAGAGAGGAAGAGATGGAGCAGTGATGGGGCGGTGCAGTCAGGACGGCGTCAGCTGGGCGGGGAGAGATAACGGCGGCTGCTGTTTTTTGGCGATTACAGAGATAAGAGATAAAGGGATGAGAGAGAGAGAGAGAGAGAGAGAGAGAGAGAGAGAGAGAGAGAGAGAGAGAGAGAGAGAGATGAGAGAGAGACGAGAGTGGCAGACAGATAGGTAAACGGAGAGACAGGCAGACGGGACAGACAAGAACAACGATACAGATACAGAGGGAAACGATGACAATTGCACATATTTCAGAATTGACGGACTGACACATAGAAAGACAGAGACATGCAGGAAGAGAGAGAGAGAGAGAGAGAGAGAGAGAGAGAGAGAGAGAGAGAGAGAGAGAGAGAGAGAGAGAGAGAGAGAGAGAGAGAGAGAGAGAGAGAGAGAAACAAAGGCAGCCAGATAGACAGAGAAGAAGAGCGTTTATAAGTAATTACAAAACCATTTAAACTTCGTTTATAAGTAATTACAAAACCACTTACACTTAACAGAGATTGTTTATGTACAGTTGGTATAGAATTTCAGACCTCATAGATAGTCTGGCCTCGGCTCTCACACCAAGAGTTGGGTGCAGGAGCTCTTAACCTAAACCTAACTAAACTTAACCTAACCTAACCCAACCAAGAGCAGACTGCAGGAGGTTTCAGTGTAAACTACAACCACACGGTGGAGGCTAACGGGTCTCTTGTTTGTGTTAATTTGCGTCACACTACACGTGGGAACTATCTCTACAATTCCACTGTCTAACACACGCACCATTACACCCCTTACTGCACCCGTCACCCATTACTCTATTGTGAAAATTATGCTTTTTGCTCTGTTATTTTTGTGTGTTTCGTTGAATGATCTAATTATTGCGTTACATGATGGAAGCGAAAGACTATTATTCTATAGAGAGTACTATTGTCTTTTTCACTTGGATATATTAATTTTGTTTATTCATTGACCCTCATGTATCTTTTTCAATGTTTGCATGAATTAATAAACCCTCAAACATTTACACCTAAACACTAATATTTGCGTTGTTCTCTCAACCCATTTTCCCTCGACATGTATATTCTTTCATGCCAATCCATCTAGCAAAAAAGTGTGTGTGTGTGTGTATGTGTGTGTGTGTGTGTGTGTGTGTGTGTGTGTGTGTGTGTGTGAGCAGCGACGTGTAAGCCCCGAGCGAGGTCACCTTTTATTACCTGACGGAGGGAGTTTGTAGAGGTTTGAGGGCAAATATAAGCCATAAAAATAGAGTTCCTGACCAGCGGGTGTCTGGCCATCACTGGGCCTCCCTTTACCGCCACACAGAACGACCGCGCGTGATGGAAAGCAATTACACGGATACACTTTGAGTTATGTTATTGTTAAACTTCTCTCTCTCTCTCTCTCTCTCTCTCTCTCTCTCTCTCTCTCTCTCCTCTCTTCTCTCTCTCTCTCTCTCTCTCTCTCTAGCTTTCTCAGACTCCCTCCAGTCTATACTCATCATTCCTCTTATATTTCATTGCGGAGGGAGTAAGGGAGTAAGTAAGGCGCCTACTTGTCCTCACCTGTCTACATCGTCTTCCTCAACTGACAAGGTTACCGGGATTCTGATGCACTTTTAAGGCTCAATTAAGGGTCTGCGGCTTAAAGGGGCGTGTCTGTTTGAAGGTTCCTTGTTGGTTTAATACGGAGGCTCATTGCTTTTGTAACTGGTCATCTGTTGCTTCTCCTTCGTTGTGTGTTTCGTGTGATTTTATTCTCAGTTTTTGTCTGTATTGTTGTGCGTGTTTATCGTTGCCTTTCTGTGTCTGATTTGTTTGTTTTGTTGGTCTGTTTGAATGTGTGTGTGTGTGTGTGTTTATACGTATGTTTATTCTGCATTTTCTTTCTTTGTTTCTTTTTGTTTGTTTTGTCTGTTTGTTTGTTTGTTTGTCTGTTTGTTTCTTTTTCTGCATTCTTTTTCTTTCTTCCTCTCATTCTTTCTTTTTTATATTTTGTCTGTATCTGTCTATCTGTCTATCTCTTTCTGTGTTGCTGTCTATCTATCTGCGTGTTTTAACTTTCTATAATTATACCTTTCTACCTGTCTGTTCCTTCACGCTTCCCCCCCCCTCTCTCTCTCTCTCTCTCTCTCTCTCTCTCTCTCTCTCTCTCTCTCTCTCTCTCTCTCTCTCTCCTCCTCTCTCTCTCTCTCTCTCCCCTCTTTCATCATCATGGCTCTTCATGAAGTAATTTCTGACTGAGTTCACTTTCAAAAACAATCCCGTTACAAAATGAACACATTCACCCTAAATCCACATTTTTTGGATCCAACTGCTTTAGCAAAACCGTATGCATATACTAGTATATTTTCAACGTGTCATTTTTTCGGGGACAGTCCACTGAACCGGCGCGAGTGGACTGTGCAGGGAGCATATTGTGGAATAGAATGAAGTTTTCATTCCACTTTTATTTAGCAGGGGAAGAATTACATCATAACAGTTTTTCCGTGTGTGTGTGTGTGTGTGTGTGTGTGTGTGTGTGTGTGTGTGTGTTTGTTTGTCCGTCTCTTTTTTTTATCTGTTTTCTCTTTCTGTGTCTATCTGTCTGTGTATCATTCTGTCTGGCTGTTTGTATTTCTCTGTCTGCCGTGTGCATGCCCGTGTTGTGTGTGTGATGTGTGTGTGTGTGTGTGTGTGTGTGTGTGTGTGTGTGTGTGTGTGTGTGTGTGCGTGTGTAAATCAAGAAAATTTAATAATACAGCTCAAAGACTAAAATATTTAGGCTGGAAAAAACAAAAACAATTGTAATACCAGAGTGTCACATTTTTCTTCTTTCTTTCCCTGGAGGACTCAAGCAATAACAGAAACAAAATAAAACACAATAGCAGTCGCAATTATCGTAAAACTTTCCTTGTCTTTTGCAAACATTTCTGTCAGCATTACTTGTACTTATTGCAGCAATCATACGCTCTTCTGCTGTTTTATGAAGACCAAAATGTTCCTTTCTCTAAATTATTCATATTACATCTCACCTCCCTGAATATTGTGCCTTACTTAACTCTGCATATTAATACGGACTTTTCCCAAATTTCATGTAATCAGTAGTTTTAGTCATGATAGAATGAATGTGTGATTGTAATGAATGTGTAACTAAAGATGACTGTTAACACTTTATTAAAAAAAAAAATTTGTGCCACTTATACTTGCTTAAGAATCTCGCCAAGATCACAAAAAAATAGAAAAAGCTATGCTTAGTCTGTCACTCATAAAAAGATAAGTGCAGGAGAAGAATGAAAAAGTTGGTTAATTTTATGGGTAGTTACTAAAGTGTCTTGATATTCCACTTCTGAAGGCAGTTCTTGTCTCAAGAGGGAGGAAAAACAGGAACAGACAAAGAGTTTCAGGATTTACCAACCAAAGGCATGAAAAAATGAGGGTACTAGCTAACCCTTGCATTAGTGAGGTGGACAAAATAGGAGTGAGAATAGTAAGTGGAGAGTCTTGTACATCGAAGCCACAGGATTAGGGAAGGCGTTGCAGTTAGCAAGTTTGGAAGAAAAGTAACCATGAAAATAACAGTAGATGATCGTAAGAGGTGCAACTTTGCTGGGGCGAGTGAGATTCAAGACAGTCAGTCAGAGGAAAGGAAATCGATGCCACGAAAGGCTTTTGGCCCTACACAACTTGGTAGAATTGAACTTGATAAAGACCTGCAATGGTGGAATAAAGTTACACTCATGATGTGGTAATAGAAAGGTCAACCTCTCTTCTCCTGTCCTTTCAGCAGCTGTCCTCCATCACTCCTGCATAGATATTCCTCTCGTATACATCTCAGCCAACCTCTCCTCCCTCCTCCTGCTCCCTGCCCCTCCCATAGCCTTCTTCAGCCCTCCTGCTTCCACTTCATCCTAATCATAAACCTAAATTGATTGCGTTTTCTGTATACTTTATCTTGAGGAAAATTTCATCGTGTTGCCTCCAAAATTTATTCTCGCAGATTGGTAAGTTTGTTGGCGAAATACTTTTCCTGCGAGCTATTTTTACGATCCTTATTCACTGCTTCTTTTTTCTTCTCTCTTCCTGTAATTTGTAATGTCAACTTTTTGAAAATCTGATTGTTCACTTTTCCTTCGTTCCTGCTTATTTATTTGTCTGTCTATCTGCTTGCCCTGTCTGTCTATTTGTGTATCTGTTTGTGTGGGTCTGTATGTCTGTGTGTGTGTGGGTGTGTGTGTGTGTGTGTGTGTGTGTGTGTGTGTGTGTGTGTGTGTGTGTGTGTGTGGTGTGTGTGTGTGTGTGTGTGATTAAATCTATCATACCAGTGTTTGTCTGTTCATTTTTTACCAGTGAATCTGTGTATGTTCTCGATCTCAGCATATATGTATTTCTCTCTCTCTCTCTCTCTCTCTCTCTCTCTCTCTCTCTCTCTCTCTCTCTCTCTCTCTCTCTCTCTCTCTCTCTCTCTCTCTCTCTCTCTCTCTCTCTTATCGCTTCCTCTTCTCTACTCCATTACCTTCCTCTGTTCCTTATCTGTCATGTTCGTGAATTCAACAGTTTCCTTCCTTCTCTCTTTTCTCTCTCTCTTTCCTTTTCAGTTCCTCCCTTTCTCCTCCTTTGGCTCTCTCTTCTTTGATGTCTTTCTTCCTCTCTTTTTCTCTTTCGACCCTTTTCATTTATCTCTATATAGATTTAGTTTTATCTCGCGTTATCTTACGTATTTTTATTCAGCTTTGTTACGTTTCACATTCTTTTTCCTTCTTTCTTCCAGTCTTTCTTTCCGTTTTTTTTTTCTTTTCGCTTTTTTTTCCTTCTTTTATCTGTTCATTTATTGATTTTGCATTATTATTTGATGCTCATTTGTGTGTGTGTGTGTGTGTGTGTGTGTGTGTGTGTGTGTGTGTGTGTGTGTGTGTGTGTGTGTGTGTGTGTGTGTGTGTGTGCATGCATGAGTGCGTTTATGTGTGCGTGTAAATTCTTGCTGTTGCACTGTTTTGTCAGTCTGTCTGCTGTGGCTGTCTCGTTTATCTCTCTCTCTCTCTCTCTCTCTCTCTCCTCCTCTCATCTCTCTCTCTCTCTCTCTCTCTCTCTCTCTCTCTCTCTCTCTCTCTCCCTCATCAGGAAAACTTTGCTCCAGGCCGAACAAACTTGGCTGGCCTCCATCAGATGTGTTGTGATTCTTGATGTGGGTTATATTTTCGACTATTTCCGTGTGTGTGAGTCTGTGTATGTGTGTGTGTGTGTGTGTGTGTGTGTGTGTGTGTGGGAGAGAGAGAGAGAGAGAGAGAGAGAGAGAGAGAGAGAGAGAGAGAGAGAGAGAGAGAGAGAGAGAGAGAGAGAGAGAGGGGTGGGGCATTCACTTCTCGTCTATGGCTCTGCGTATCTTTCCTATCTCATTTCAAACCAGTAAAAAAAAATCCAGACAACGGATCCCGGTGCCCGCTGACCTAACCTCTCCTTCCCGGCGGATTGAGTGCAATATCTGAAAGACGAAAGTTACCCAGACAACTTCATCTCAGGAACTTGTTGACAATGTGCTTCTTTTTTGTGGTAACGTATGTATTTTGGCTCCAGGCTGCGCGGAATTTGACGATTTTTCCTCTCCCGTGTTTTTTTTTTTTTTCTTTTTTTTTCAGAGATGCGAGTATTTTTCGAATTTGGAGAAGAGTCAGGATAATAAGGGAGTTTAAGTAGTGGTTATGATAGGTGTGTTTGCGCTTTTATGAGTTTATAATGGGTTTTTAATGGCTAATGACGAGATGACACCTGGTATTAAAGTATCCATGCATGATTTCACTAAACAGAAGCAAAACTAAAGTGTTAATATGTTTTCGATCAATTATTTTTACTGTCAATTGTGTTTTAAAAATTGGAACACTCGAAAATTCCACTACATTATATCAAGCTTCAAATGTCATGTCAGTCAATGTGTTATTGTAATTTTTCATTCTCTTTATTAAGTGGGAAATCCGTGTTGTTTTATGTATTGCAAACTGAGTGCTTTAATGTTTACCGAGAAGGAAGCATTGTGTGTGCGTGTGTTTGGCGAGGCAGCGAGATATCAGAGAGCCTCCTGCGTCTCGGTACTGCAGTTGTGGGATCCTTGAGACTGAAGTGACCTTGATGTTGTGCATTCGCTCAATACGAGTATCAATGCGAAGATTCTCAAGTCATTACTGCTGTGTGTTCCTTTATGGGCGGCGATGCACGGACGTCTGGCATTAGGAAGCGAGCCGACACCGCTGGTAACAAGTGCCTTCCAGGAATTATAGAACAGCACTGCAGTAATTTTTATGTTAAGTCAGAGATTTATTCATGACGGCAGTACCTCCAAGCGTGTCACGTGCATTGTGAGTGGACATAACTTTTTTCCTGTGGAGGAATGTGTCACGCTTACTGCATTGTGTTGTGATGAATTGAGTTGGGGGGAGCGCGGTGGTAAAGATATAAGGTTAGTTTTCTACACGTTTCAAGACAAGAGGGAAATGAGAACACAAACCAGCGAGTGAGATAATGAACAGCTTCGATTCCCACACGTGTTAGTCGCTTGTGTCAGTAGAGTGGCGCTCTCTTGCCCCTGCCCCATCACCGACACCGTGCACCACGCTTTGCCACAGTGCTACACGATTCCTGCCTGCTGCCCATCGCCTAACACTTGTAACTCTTGAAAGATGGTCATTGAAAAATAGTCTCCATTCATGAAAAATAGCACTCACATGAAAGATACTGTTCAATCATGAAAAACAGTCGACTCATGAAATACAGTCCTCAGTCATGAAATATTGTCCTGACTTATGAAAATAGTCCATGAAAATAGTCTCCCTCATGAAAAATAGTCCATGAAAAATAGTCTCCGTCATGAAGAATAGTGTTGCATGACCACTACTCTCCAGTACATAATACTCCTCACTCATGAAAAATAACGATGCGAGACTCGTGGCTGCCGCAAATTTGTTAGAGCAGGATCTACTCTTACGTCTTCCTGGTTACTCGATTGGCGGTGAGGCGACGCGTGTTCCTGAGTGTGGTGCCTATTGATCGCCAAGGGTAACATTTATTTGCAGGCTTATTGTTAATTCATAGACGTGGCAAGGCGTTATGGCGGTTCAAGGAATAGGAGTATGGAAAATTTGCGTTATAATTGCACATGCTGATTGCTACAACAAAGACATGGGTAACGAAAAGTGGAAATAAATAGGAAATGAGTTAACTGGTAATACAAAAAAACAAAAACATGAGTGATATGCTATGAGAATATATGGAAATAGGCCTGAAAGAATGAAGGATCGCCATTACGCGGTTTGATTGCCAATACAAAAACAATGAAGTAAAAAAAAAAAAATATATATATTATTAATAAGAAAACACGGGAAAATTGTACTATTAGAAATACACTAAAAAGAATGAATGTAAAAAGGAAAAATCGTTCATTGAAATTCTCTTTATGACTACACGAGACAGAAAAAATGTCGAAAAACGTGATATTTTAAAGATACATAAGGTGGAAGTTTGCAGAGAAAGCAGTCAAGGAGTAAAGGTGAAAAGAAGGAAAGGTAAGCAGTGCGTCGGCTGAGAGAAAACAAGGCAAGAGAGGAACGAAAAGCAAAGGCGAGAGTCACGACCTGAAAAATATTACCTCGATGAGAAGGAAAAGGGGAGGTATGAAGGAGGGCAAGGATAACTAATGTAAGTGTGTGGGTAGTGGAGATAGAGGAGGGGGAGGAGGAAGAGGAGAAGAAAGGTCAAGATAAGAAGAAAAGACGGAAGGTAACGAAGGAAGTAAAAAAAAGATTAAAGAAGACACGAGGAGAAGGACGAGATAAGACAAAATGAAGGAAAAATAAGACACGTACAAAGGGCAAAGTTAGAAAAGAGGAAGAAACTTTTAAGAGGAAGAGGAAGGAGAGAAAGTTTAAGCAGAGTAAAAAAGGAAAAAAATATATATATATGAATGAATTTTGGGAAGGAGAGGATTTTAACGAGAAAGAAGGGAGAATTTAATGTGCGGGGAGAGGGAAAAGATCAGAGAGGAAGGAAAGCGTCTTTAAGAAGAAATTTTGATGTCGAGAAAGGGAGAGAAATTCACAAGACCTGAAAAAGACAAAGGGAAGAGAGAGAGAGAGAGAGAGAGAGAGAGAGAGAGAGAGAGAGAGAGAGAGAGAGAGAGAGAGAGAGAGAGAGTCGATCATTCATACGAATAAAAGAGAACAAAAGATAAAGGAAAATCTGAAAATAGAAAATATGAAAGAAGATGAAAGATGAAGAATTGAAGACAATTTGAAAAAGCAGAAACAAAATGAAGGTGAGGGAAAATAAGAAGAACCGAAACGCAAATAGAACAAGAATATTGAATAAAGGAAATGGAAAAGGAAAACTAGAGCATTCAAGGAAATACAATATTGGAAACAGAATCTTATGATGAGAGAGACGTGGCGAGAGAGAAGTAAGAGAAAGGAAGGGAAACAATTGTGTGTGGAAGAATGAAAGGACAAGATAGGAAAGTGTGCAGATTCGATACCAGGAAAGGAAAGATGACACAGGAAGAATAAATAAAGCAAGAAGAAAATTAAATAAAACTAGAAAACTCAATGAAAAATGCAGGAATAGAAAAAAAGATAGATAAAGAAGTACACTGAAATGGAGAGAAAATAAGACAGTTAAGTGGAGGGAAAGAAAGTGGAGAATGAATAAAGCATGAACTGGAAGAATAAATCAAGCGAAAGTAAATAACGTAAAACGAGGAGGCCGAATAAAAAAAAAATGCAGGAATAGGAAGAAAGTAAAGGAATGCGTTGAAGTGAAGAGAAGATAGAAAGTTAGATAGAGTGAAAGAAAGTGGAGAGTGAATGACACAGCAAGAATAAATAAATCAAGAACAACACAAAAAGAAACAAAAGAAGATGGACAAAGAAATACAGTGAAGCAGAGACAAGATAAGAAAGTTAGGTGGAGAGAAAGAAAGTGGATAAAAAAAACGACATTGAATGAATAAAATACGAGTAACACAAGGAAACTAGATGAAAAAAAATACATAGAAACGATACGAGAAGGTACGCAAAAATACAATGCAGTGAAGAAGAGAAGATAAGAATGTTTACAGACGGGAAGGAAGATAAAGAAGAAGAAAAAAAAACTGAAAATATTAAAGTCAACCAACAGAAGAAGACTGAATGAAAGAAGAATAGAAAAACACGACAGGGAAATACAGTATAACAAAGGAAGAAAGGGGCAATAAAACACGAAGAGAAACGAAGAAAGGAAACACGAATAAGAAGACTGAAAAATGAAAGGAACGCAAACACAGGAAGGCCAAGAGGACATACAGAGAAATACAGTGTAGCAAACAGAGACAAGGTAGCAAAGTTTGTGGAAGGGAGAGAAGAAGATGGAGAGAAAGACGAAGTTGGAAGAGATAATGGGTGAGAAAATTTATGTTGGTTGGACAAGGCACGCCAAGGGGAAAAAAAAAGAAAAAAAAGGAAGATAGAGAGAGAGAGAGAGAGAGAGAGAGAGAGAGAGAGAGAGAGAGAGAGAGAGAGAGAGAGAGAGAGAGAGAGAGAGAAAATATTTATGCTGGAGGAAGATGACCTGGGGAGAAAAGGAAAGGAGGGGAGGTAATGGATGGAAAGAAGCAAAAGAATCGAAGAACCACAGAGGGTAGGAGGGGAACGCGGAGGAGGGAAAGGAAAGGGTCGTAAGAAGATAAGTAAAAATCTTAAGGAAAATACTCCGACCGTCTTTTAAATAGGAACAGAGAAGGAATGCAACGTGGAAATGTCCTCTCATGTGGAAAAGAAAATGGGAGGAAAGGTTTACGTTTTCTTTGTGAGGGAATACTAATAAATGTAGAGTGTTGCATTGGTGTTATGTGGGAGTAGGTGTGTAGTGTGTGGTTTGTTGTTATTGTTGTTGTTGTTTATCACAATTATATGAGTGGATTGCTTTGTTTGTAGGGTTATTATAATAGCAAGAATCTAGTATCTATTTATTATTATCTTTTTTATTTATGTCAGTGCAAGTCATTATTATTATTATTATTATATTATTATTATTATTATTATTATTATTATTATTATTATTATTATTATCATTACTACTACTACTACTACTACTACTACTACTACTACTACTACTACTACTACGACTACTACTATGAGTACAGTTGTTGTTGCTGTTGTTGTTGTTATGGTTTTCATTTAATCTTTACTTTCACTAATCATTCATCATTTC
>NC_087187.1:7700000-7705000 GCF_035594125.1 Scylla paramamosain
TTTCGCTTGTAGCTACATATATTGGATGCTCCCAATAGCCATACCCTCCCGAGCGTAGTATCTTGCTGGAGCGGATTAAAATTTCACTCGCAAGTCTCTCTCTCTCTCTCTCTCTCTCTCTCTCTCTCTCTCTCTCTCTCTCTCTCTCTCTCTCTCTCTCTCTCTCTCTCTCTCTCTCTCTCTCTCTCTCTCTCTCTCTCTCTCTCCATGGCCTTTATACTTTTTTTTTTATGTAGGCGAATGAGTAATATGAATACACAATATGGGTTACCAAATATATTAGTTAACCAGGCGGTCAGATGATGAATTAGTATATTAATCTCTCTCTCTCTCTCTCTCTCTCTCTCTCTCTCTCTCTCTCTCTCTCTCTCTCTCTCTCTCTCTCTCTCTCTCTCTCTCTCTCTCTCTCTCTCTCTTTATTTAAACGTCAGTTAGTGATTGAGTTCAAAGGTGCACTGCCTTGTGCTGTCTATTTGAAGGACTAGTATAATCTAACTTAGTCTAACTTAGTCTAATATTAGAAAAATAAAAATAAAAATATATACATCTTACAGAATATGCACTTTAAAAGATTTAAAATATATGTATTTACAGTGTCTTGTATGTATTTTAAATATTTTAAAGTGTATATTCTGTAAGATGTATATATTCTTATTTTTACTTTTCTAATATTAGACTAAGACTAAGCTAGATTATACTAGTCCAGCTCTCTCTCTCTCTCTCTCTCTCTCTCTCTCTCTCTCTCTCTCTCTCTCTCTCTCTCTCTCTCTCTCTCTCTCTCTCTCTCTCTCTCTCTCTCTCTCTCTGTCAAACAAGAAAGAAAGAAACAGGGGAGTATCTGACAGACTCTATTAATCGCCAGAATCTTCCAAGTGACCCAGATTCCATTCCGGACCGAAGAGTTTTATGCTCCAAATGACTTGTTTGGAGTTTTTCACGGGAACAACTGATATTCTTCTCTTCCAGTCCCCTCCTCTCTCTCTCTCTCTCTCTCTCTCTCTCTCTCTCTCTCTCTCTCTCTCTCTCTCTCTCTCTCTCTCTCTCTCTCTCTCTCAGTATTTTTCTCTTCCTTTCTATCTGTTTCTTTTATCATCTACTACAGTTGCTACTACTACTACTACTACTACTACTACTACTACTACTACTACTACTACTACTATTACTACTACTACTACTACTACTACTACTACGACATCAACAACAACAACAACAACAACAACAACAACAACAACAACAACAACAACAGCAGCAGGAGCAGCAGCAGCAGGAGCAGCAGCAGCAGCAGCAGCAGCAGCAGCAGCAGTAGCAACAACAACAACAACAACAACAACAACAACAACAACAACAACAACAACAACAATAACTACTACTACTACTACTACTACTACTACTACTACTACTACTACTACTATACTACTACTACTACTAAAGTAATAATATTGCTGATGTGTTTCTTATTGCCTCTCTCTCTCTCTCTCTCTCTCTCTCTCTCTCTCTCTCTCTCTCTCTCTCTCTCTCTCTCTCTCTCTCTCTCTCTCTCTCTCTCTCTCCATTTTTAAAATTTTCCCTGTCTTCTTACTTTTTATACAGAACTTTATTTTATTTCTCGAAGTGTATTTTGTTTCTACTTGTTTTATGTCTCTTTTCTGTTACTGGTTTTATATTTTTTTCCCCCTCTTTTCTTTTTTACGTGAGTCTTTTGTCTTCCTTGTCATGTTTTCGAGTGGCAGTATTGTTTTTCTTTCGCTCGTTCGTTTCAATTCTTAGTCATACATTCACTCTCAGAATTTCGTTCCATTTCAGGTTTTATTTTTCTTTTATATAACGTGACTGTCGCTCCTCTACTTGTTATTATTTCCTGTATGTATTTGAATGTTGCTTAAATTTCATTTCGTTTTGTTTCTCTGTCTTTCAGTTCAGATTTGTATCACAGTTTCATTTCCCAGAGTTTTTTTTCTTCTTTTTTTTTTTTTATACTGTATAATCCTTTCTTTCTTCAGTCATTATTTGATGTGTTCGTGCCTACTAGAGTGTTATTACAATTCATCTTGTTTCATGCTTGTTTCTTTGTTCATGGGTTTTGTTTTACACTTTCCTGCACATTTTTTGTTCATATTCATTCTTTAGTCCTTTGTATAGACAGTAATTTCCTTTATGTAGTCATTCGTTACGTATATGTGTTTCCTGCAGTGCTACTACCGTTTTTCACTTTTTGGTTTGTTCGTTCCAGTTCTCAGTTTACATTTTCTATCATAGCTTGGTTCTATTACCACATTTTTTTGTTCGTTTGTATAATTCGTATTGCTCCCACGTCCGCATTATTTTGTTCATCTCTATTTCTTTTTTTTTATCTTGTTTAATTTCAGTTCTTAGTTGTTTATTCTCTTGCAAAATTTCGTTTCATTCTTCACTAATTTTTTCCTTTCTAAACCATTTATTTTCTGCTTTTCATTGTCCATTACTCCGGTTATTTATGTCTAATACGTTTTCTTTCTCGAATTTATTTTGGTTGTTAGTCGTTCATCTTCTCTTGCAATTTTGTTTTAATTTTTTTCCCTTCCATAAAACATTTCTTTCTTGCTCCTTTCGTCTTTATTATGCGTATTCATGAATCATGATTAAAAAATATCCCTTTCATTTTAATTGTTTTAATTATTAGTCGTGCATGTTTCCTTACAATTTCGTTTTGTATTTTTATTTGTTATGTAAATCCAGTTTATTTTTCCACTCCATTCAAGGTATACATATTTCTATGCTCTTTCATTCCCTTGTGTATTTTCATCATCAGTCCTGCACCTCCCCTCAACAATTTCGTTCCTTCTACAGTTTTCTCTTTTCCCACTCTAGTCATTGTTCCGTGTACTTATATTTGTAAAAGCATCACTGGGCGGCAGATGTTCACTATGAACCACACCTGAATGTTTGAGGCCGGGCAGGTGTTGGGGGAGAGAAACACCTGAAAAATTTCACAGCCTCGCCTGAGTGTGCGTATCGTCCCTTGTTTTCTTAATTGTGTTTATGTTAATCTCTTTTATGTTTTACCTGTGGATCTAACTCACCATTCTCTCTCTCTCTCTCTCTCTCTCTCTCTCTCTCTCTCTCTCTCTCTCTCTCTCTCTCTCTCTCTCTCTCTCTCTCTCTCTCTCTCTCTCTCTCTCGCCAGGTAAGTGAGACGTAAGGATGTGTGAGGAGATAAATGTCCCTTGAGGAAGGTAAGGAGAAGAAGGAGGAGGAGGAGGAGGAGAAGAAAGGAGGAGGGAGAGGAGGAGGAAAATTGTAACGGTTGCGTATAAGAAAAGGAAGAAACAAGAAATACAAGTAGAAGTTGGAGCAAAAGGAAAGTAAAGGCTAAGAATAAATTTCAGAGAGATAAAATGTTTGTTTAGGAGAAAGAAAGGCGAGACGAAATGGAAATAAGGTAAGTGGATGAAGACGAATAACCACGAAACACGGAAGCAGAGAGAGAGAGAGAGAGAGAGAGAGAGAGAGAGAGAGAGAGAGAGAGAGAGAGAGAGAGAGAGAGAGAGAGAGAGCAGGTTTTTTTTAACTCTCTCTCTCTCTCTCTCTCTCTCTCTCTCTCTCTCTCTCTCTCTCTCTCTCTCTCTCTCTCTCTCTCTCTCTCTCATGTTCTGTGTGGAACTATCTATGTTTGCTCATTAGCCGCCTTTCATTTAGTGCTCTGTTGTGACGTCACCAGGTAAACAAACATGGCGGCGCCCTAAAGTGTTGCTCGGAGGTGTTACAGGATTTTTCATTTTATTATTTTCCATCTTAAGTTCGAGCACAGTGCCCAGAGTTGAGGGAATTTGGGTCTTATGGGTATTAGGGTTATTTTTACGTATATTTATTTGGTTGGTGTAATTATGAGGAGGGACGGGACGCAGTGGAGGACGTAGCGTGATAATGCAATTGGAAGTAATAAGGTGTGGATGTGAATTTTAATGGGATGTAATTATATATCTTCTACAATAAATTAAGTTGTCGCCTCAGGTCTCTGTCTTGTAATTAGACGAGAAAATTTACTGCGTGTCTTTGTGTGTGTGTGTGTGTGTGTGTGTGTGTGTGTGTGTCGAGGAGCACGGTAAAGATGAAGAGTCGGGTCAGTAATATATAAAGTAACATGTTGCTTGCTGTATTTCCATATTCGCCTGATGGTGAGGCATACTATTTACGTTTCCAGGGTATACTTCCTATTCCGTGGAAGTGGCTGTCACTAGTATTATTTTTTTAACATTTATTGTTATTAAAATCTTCATTATTATAACTATTACTGCTAGTACAATCATTTTAACTAATATTTTGACAATTTTTTTTATTTATGTATACTCTTTTCATTTTGCTTTTCTTTCTTTTCTTTTCTCTGAGTCTTTCCCTTGATGTCTTCTTCGTACCTCGCCCTGTCACCTTCGACTTTCCATTTGTCTCCCGCCATGTTTCCGTTTCCTTGAGACGGTCTGCTCGGCGCCAGTTTGTTTCGTTCAGCTCAGCGCTTCCCGCCTGACCGAGTGTTTTGTTTGGTACCTGTCAGGGCGGCGGACTCTCCTGCTCCTCGCTCCATTTGCATAACTTCTGAGCTGCAACCCTTGTAAGCCTTTATTTGGCAGGTCTGGCGGCGCCAAGGAGGCTAATCCGACCCACGCGTTGCCTTAGCGCTGGCCTTATCATGAGGGGCAGAGTGTGAGTGTCCGCGGAATATCAAAAGTTTTGAATATTTTATGAGGCTGTGGAGTCATTGAAATCTTGTAAGTGTCTCTTTTGTTATAAGATCTTGTTAAGCAGTTGATTTTTACGTTTATGTTTGCGTTATGAAAGGAAAGGTACAGTATGTTCATGCAAGAGAGGGAATCCTTAGTTTTAGAATCAGTGGAGCTTTACAATACCTTCTTGTTAGGATCTTGTGAATTCTTAAATGAATATGCTGCATTTTTAAGTAAAGTGAAGGGGAAGGTGCCTTTATCTACCAGTGGCTTCAGAATCACTAGAGACTTTTAAATGTTGTT
>NC_087187.1:7710000-7722500 GCF_035594125.1 Scylla paramamosain
ATGAAGAATAATAAAGGTACAAGAGAGGTAAGTAATAGCTTCATTCTTTCATCTTTTTTTCTGTCAATCTCTGCAACTTTCTATATGTTTATGTTTCTGTTTTTCCGTCTTCCTACGAGTATGACATGAACAGTTTGAAAAGGTAATTATCAAGACCATCCTGAAAGTAAACTCTTGTTATTCCTTTCTTTGGGGGGAATTGATGTACGAGTATTAAGCAATCTTACCTTTTAATTTTATATCCTCGAGCAGACTCCTTAAAACATAAAAAAAAAGGAAGAAAGAAATGAAGTAAATATAGACAGTTCAAAAACAATTCCCTACCGGTTGAAGATTCGTGGATGTGATGATTTTTTATTGTCTTTTTATGATATTTGGAAGCCATGCAGTAATCCCTTGAAAGCAGCGGCGGGTATTAATCGAATCTCAGCGAGAGCATACTTATGGCAGCGAGTAAGCATTTTCCTCTTAGCAAGACCGGGAAAGGCTGGCCGTTATGTGCTTCAGGGGATATTTTCTCTCTCTCTCTCTCTCTCTCTCTCTCTCTCTCTCTCTCTCTCTCTCTCTCTCTCTCTCTCTCTCTCTCTCTCTCTCTCCCCACAACAAAATAGCGGTGTGCTGGCCTTACTAGTCTTCCCTCGCACTTCCTTCCCTCTTCTACGGGTTTTCCAATTTTGGCTCGTTTCTCTGCATTCCTTTGAGAGCGGGATAGCAGCTCGTGATAACATTAGTTTTGCCTTTTCTTCCTCCGTTCTTATGGTGGGTAATGTTGTTTACGAGCACAGTTCCCACAGTTGTGAGGCAAAAGGAGGGGCGGTCATTGCTGAGGCCTCTTCTTGCATCACTAACGAATGTGTGTTTAGTGTGTGTGTTAGCATCTGTTTCCTGCGTCTTATTAGTGATTGTTTTATTCCTATTTTTTTCTCTTTCTCTATCTTTTACTGGGTTTTGTTTTCAGTTTTTTAGTTTAAAGTTTAACTCATTTCTGTGTGGGTTTCTCTCTCTCTCTCTCTCTCTCTCTCTCTCTCTCTCTCTCTCTCTCTCTCTCTCTCTCTCTCTCTCTCTCTCTCTCTCTCTCTCTTATTTTTAGCTCTTGGTGTTATGTTTTTTTTTTTTTTATAGTTTAGCTGCTTTCTTAATTTGCTCTGTTGTCTTTGTTTAGTGTTTTCTCTTCGTCTTATTTACCTGCTTTCATTTAACTAACCTAACATTTATTTTCTTTGCTTCCTTTCTTCTTAGTTTGTCTTTGTTTCTGACTTTCAGTTTCTGTCTTTGTTTCTGTCTCTGTCTTTCTTTTTTCTTTCTTTTTCTTTCTTTCTTTCTTCTTCTTTTTCTTCTTCTTCTTCCTCCTCCTCCTCCTCCTGTTCCCTATTAATTCTTTCCTTTCTGTCTTTCTGTGATTCTTTCTCTTTCATCCCTGCCCTCCTGCACCACCACCACCACCACCTCACCCACATCCTCATCCTCATCCTCATCTTTCTCCTCTTCCAACTCCTTATCTTTTCTCTCTTCTTCATCACCACCACCACCACCACCACCACGTCCCCTCCTCTCTTCCCTCTCCCTCTCTCTCCCTCCTCGCCTTGCAGGAAGCGGAGCGAGCCAGTATCGAAGGCCATGTGTTCGCCTCATCATTTGGCGATCAATAGCTTCATTAATTGTCGCTCGTGATCTCTTCACTAATGAGCACAGGTTGTATGTACAGTATGTATGTATGTATGTGTGTATATGTTGGTGAACCTGTTCTGAACCCTCCCTCTGAACCTGAACCTGTCTCTGCTATTCATCCGTGCTCTGATTAATGTTGTCTGTTCGCTTGCGTGTTGCTGAATCTGGGTGCTGTCAGGATGTCTTTTTCTATTTGTGTGTGTGTGTGTGTGTGTGTGTGTGTGTGTGTGTGTGTGTGTGTGTGTGTGTGTGTGTGTGTGTGTGTGTGTGTGTGTGTGTGTGTGTTATCTGGCTCCCCTGTTTTTATTGGTTCTTCCTGTTCCTGTCTTTATGTTTTGTTCGTTGTCTCTGTCTGAATGTCTTTCCGGGTATGTCTAAATCTGGCGCTGTCGTCTGTGTTTTTATTTTACTCGTTCTTTTTTTTTTTTTTTCTTTTTTTAACCTGCCTGTTTCCCTGTTGTTTCTCTTAGTTACTGCAATTGTAGCTTTCTGTTGTTCGTGTGTTGGTATTTGATGTGCTTCTCTGTGTGGGGTATTCCATTAAGATATCTTGCCATCCATATTTTTTTATTTATTTATTTTTTTCATCCTAGATTCGTTTGCTTCATGTGTTTCTGTTTGTATACCTTAATTATTCTTTATATCTTATTTGTTTTGTAACTACTAGTGTTACTCTTTATTTTATTTATTTATTTTTATTTTTTTTTTGTTTTTTGTTCTATCTACAATTTTTTGGTGTGTCTGTTACTCCTTTTATATTCATGCATTTTGTCTGTATTTTTTCTTATGTCTTATGCCTTCATGTCTATACGCATCAGTCTGTTTGTCTGTCTGTACGTATTGCATCATGTTGTCTTGTTTTTGCTTCTATTTGTGTCTGTCTCCCTTTTCAACTTTGAATTACACAGTTGGCATCTAAATGTCTACATAACTTTAACTCGCCTTCCGCTTCTATTTTCTTTGTTGCCTCACGAACTTTTGCTTATTTCATTATCTCTTTCTTGTTCATGTGCCTGTCCCATCTCTAATGTTATCGTTATCTCTTACGTAGCTTCTATCATTTGCTTTTATGTATCTTCAACACGTTATTCTTTTTTCATTGCTGTTCTTCTCTTTTTATTTCTCCTTAGGATTGAACATTCCTAAGTGTAGATAATATTGTTCCTTTCTGCTTACTATTTTTCTCCACGTATTATTTGAAAAAAGGAAGTAATATTTTTTTTGCGTACTAAATTGTGAATATTCCTCGTGATAAGTAGAGGATATGCAAATACATTTCTCTAAGTTCAAGAATGTAGAAAAAAAACAGAGTATTCAACAAGCCCCCCCCCCTCTCTCTCTCTCTCTCTCTCTCTCTCTCTCTCTCTCTCTCTCTCTCTCTCTCTCTCTCTCTCTCTCTCTCTCTCTCTCTCTCTCTCTCTCTCTCTCTCTCTCTCTCTCTCTCTCTCTCTCTATATATATATATATATATATACCTACGTATGTAATTTCTTTTAAAGGAGAAGTACGAGACGTGGAAGTTAATTATACTGTCAGTAGATTTACGTACGTTTGTCCTCTCAACTGATAGTTCTGATGCCTTTACTTTTTCTAACTTCTTTTCGGTAAAAAAAAAAAGTTAATAGGAAAGAAAAAAAAGTCCATTGATTTCATTCGCGTGACGGAGTGTAATTTGAGTCCAGGCAGAGAGTATGTGCGGTAATGGTGGCAGTGGTGGTGGTGACGGTGATGGTGGTGGTGGTGGTGAGTGTGGTGGTGGTTCGTGTTGTTTTGCTGGCTGTACTGTTGGTGATGATAGTAGTGCTAATGATAATGATGATGTTACTGTTGTTGCTGTTGTCTATTTGTCGTTGTCGTTGTTGTTGTTGTTGTTGTTGTTGTTGTTGTTGTTGTTGTTTACCTCCGAGTCGAAAATTGCACTACGTGATTTGGAAACATGATGAAGTGTGTTTTTTTGGAGAGAGAGAGAGAGAGAGAGAGAGAGAGAGAGAGAGAGAGAGAGAGAGAGAGAGAGAGAGAGAGAGAGAGAGAGAGAGAAACTGACACACACACACACACGCTTGGTACATTATTTTGATGTCAGTTGTAGCAAAAAGCATAACAGTTGTATCATATTTCATGGCCTCTTACTTTTTCCTCAGCAGAGTTTTCGAAGCAAAAACAGAATACGCGTTAAATATTGAGAGTATGAGATTTATTCTAGCTCTTGTATTATTGAGAGAGAGAGAGAGAGAGAGAGAGAGAGAGAGAGAGAGAGAGAGAGAGAGAGAGAGAGAGAGAGAGAGAGAGAGAGAGAGAGAGAGAGAGAGATATGTCACCCCTTGTGACAGTAACGCGGGGTGACGAGGGATGTGGAAATGCCTGACAGTGACAGTGCCTTGACGTGCCGAGGGTGTAATAGAGTGCCTGACAGTGACAGTGCCTTGACGTGCCGAGGGTGTAATAGAGTGCCTGACAGTGACAGTGCCATATAGTCTAATAGTTTCGCCTTAAAGTAACGGAGTAGTAATAGTGTGTCTGACAGTGACGTGGCCGTGAAGTGGAGGTGCAACAGTGTGCCTGTCAGTGACGGTGTAAGTCAGTGATCAGGGCGGTGCGAGTGCCTGGTAGTGACAGTGCCGAACAGTAACGAGGAAGATGCGAGTTACTGATAGTGACAGTGCAGTGACTCCCTTGTTCACAAAGCCGTCCCGTGGAGCAGCTTTCGGAAGAATGTCATTAGACAGTGATCGTCTTTAGCTTAAGACCACAGCTCCTTTTGAAAAGTAATGGAATCATCTTTTCAATATACATAATGTTTAAATGAGAGAGAGAGAGAGAGAGAGAGAGAGAGAGAGAGAGAGAGAGAGAGAGAGAGAGAGAGAGAGAGAGAGAATATTCCTTATATATGCAGTAATGCAATATTCCTTATATATTTACTTCCTTCGGAAAGTAAATATATAAATTAATGCCAACAATACGCATAGAAGTAATGAGGAACTGAAATAAAAACCCTTTACAGTCAGAACGCAAGAACACAAATGATAACAAGTGCAGGAAAGAAAAAAATACGTAAAAAAAAAAGAAAAGAGAGAGAAGCTCGCTCATCAGTTCATTTCATTTGGCTTCCCCCAGACGAGTGCTCACAGGATTCAGACTTTTCATTAGTGTCACTTTCGTATTTTTAAGAGAGAGAGAGAGAGAGAGAGAGAGAGAGAGAGAGAGAGAGAGAGAGAGAGAGAGAGAGGAGAGAGAGAGAGAGAGAGACGCCCTGAATACGCAGCTCTAGTGGACTGCGGGATGGTTTTGGCGAGTTACTGTAAGCCACTTGTCAATCTTGTCTTGGTTATTAAGTGTGTTCTTAATTACGAGGAATGTGAGTAAATGAATTGTATTGATTTCCACAGGTGGGTAGACAGACAGAGAGAGAGAGAGAGAGAGAGAGAGAGAGAGAGAGAGAGAGAGAGAGAGAGAGAGAGAGAGAGAGAGAGAGAGAGAGAGAGGTTCGTGAAAAGGCAAGTGCTCTCTCTCTCTCTCTCTCCTCTCTCTCTCTCTCTCTCTCTCTCTCTCTCTCTCTCTCTCTCTCTCTCTCTCTCTCTCTCATACGAACACCTTTCTCATCATCACCTGGAAACAAACATCCTTCAGCCACAACACACACACACACACACACACACACACACACACACACAAGCGTCCATGACTTGTGGGAACTTGTGAAAACAAGCAAGTGATCTCTAATTCCACCACCACCATCACCACCTCCACCACCACCCCCACCACCACCATCGCGACTAATCACTAATCCTCACCTCGCCTCCTCACCCTCTCCACTACAACTAATATCCTGTCTCTTCGTTCCTGGAAATGACTCACTCACCTCGCCTGCCGCTTGTTGTTGCCCTCCAGAGACTTTTCGCATCACCAGCTCGAAAATGAAATGGTTGACAAGGGAGAGGAAAGCGTTGATAGAGAGGCAGGATGATGCAAGGGTGATTAGGGTGTGCTTGTGCTAGCTCGTGTCTGGGAGAAAGGGGAAGGAAAACGAGGAGGAAACTAATGGAAATGATGTGTTGATAATAAATAGTAGTGTTTATGACACGAGTAGTAAAGGTGATAATAATTGTGTTATCTAGAAATTTTGCCTTATGTTAGTTTAATCATTCATTTATTGTTTTTATTTATCTTTCTCTCCCTTGTTTTATTCTTTCAGTTTGTCTGCTTCTGTCTGTCTTTGTCTGTCTGTGTGTCTGTGTCTGTCTGTCTGTCGATTTCCTCTATTTCCTTGTCTGAAGTGAACAGGAAGTGGAAATATCGATTAACGATAACAATAAGGGTAACTAAAAATAATGATAATAATAGCAATAATAATAATAATAATAATAATAATAATAATAATAATAATAATAATAATAATAATAGTAATAATAATAATAATAATAAAGATGGTAATAAAGAATGCCGCCATGGTTTATCGAGAATTCATGCAAAGTTTCGTATATCTTCTCCCGGTTTAGTATTCAGGAGGCGGAGTGCTTATTGGTATCCGTTAAGGCGCCGCAATACATTTACTTTGCGTGTTATAAGTGAATATTTCTTGTGTGCACTGCATTACTTTTCCGTTATTACTGATGTTGATGTTACTGTCATTATTATTATTATTATTATTATTATTATTATTATTATTATTATTATTATTATTATTATTATTATTATTACTATTATTATTATTATTATTGATGCTGTTTTATATTGATGATGATGATGATGATGATGATGATGATGATGATGATGATATTTTATTATTATTATGATCAGTATTAATATCATTATTAATATTATTATTATTATTATTATTATTATTATTATTATTATTATGATTATTATTATTATTATTATATCAACATCATCATCATTAGCATCACCATCATCATCTTTTGTCATCATCATCATTACCATCATCATCATCATCACCAACATCCTCATTAATCATTATTATTGTTATTATTATTATCATTTTTTTTTGTTTTATTATTATTTAAAAGTATTTAAAAGAAAACATTTATCACTATTATTTTACTATTGTTCAGACGCCGTGTAAAATTGATGACATCTTCCCGAGACACGAAAAATATTAAGCATTCACTTTCAACAACGCGCCTCGACCTTCACTCTTCCTCTGCTCCGCTACGTCATGGTTTGTGTCGCGTGATTCCGTCGTCGGTTATTCGTCCTGAAATGATTCTAACATCAAGATGATGACCCAGAAAGAAAAGAAAACTCGTAAATTTTATGTTCCTCGCATGCATCATAAATTTTGTTAGGTTAATGCAGCTGTGACATACACACACACACACACACACACACACACACACACACACACACACACACACACACAGAGAGAGAGAGAGAGAGAGAGAGAGAGAGAGAGAGAGAGAGAGAGACACAGAGAGAGAGGTCATATTTATTCGTCAATGAAATGTAGAACAAATGAAAAAAAAAAAAAACGAGAAACAAAAAGCTCAAAATACAAGAACATGACATGTTCAGAAAAATTTCCATTACTCTTCAACTGCCTGCCTTTTATGTCAGGTCACACGCCGTTCCCGCACTCCCTCACAAACACCCTCAAGTCCTGCATTTTGATAAGAATACCCACAGCCCTTCTCGATCCGCTCACCTCCACGCAGACTCGTGTCCCACATTAAACTACACGCGATCTGGGCTTCCAATTGTATGTTTGCTGTTTGTTTTTGTAAATGTGGGCTTGTGAGGAGCAGGTGCCGGATGAGAGGAGAGATGTGTGTGGTCATATATTTCCTGCATGCATGCGTGTGTGTGTGTGTGTGTGTGTGTGTGTGTGTGTGTGTGTGTGTGTGTGTGTGTGTGTGTGTGTGTGTGTGCGCGCGTGTGTGTCGCTTCATGAGGATTAGGTTCATGTGTATTTGTTTTTGAAATGCTTGGTTTAGACGCGTCTGTGTGTGTGTGTGTGTGTGTGTGTGTGTGTGTGTGTGTGTGTGTGTGTGTGTTTGTGGAAAGGGAAGGGGAGGAAGAGATGGCGCGCTGTTGCGATTCCAATTAATACTGATGCAAATAGTGTTTCTTTTTTTGGTGATGCTACGTACTGATATCAGCTGGTCTGCTTTGTATACTACTGCTTCTCATATTACCTCCTCTGCTATTGTTACTACGAGGACTATACTTCTACTACTACTACTATTACTATTACTACTTCTGATTCTACCACAAAAATATCATTTCTGCTCTGTTCTCTTTCTTCTCGTGGTCCTTTTTATCAGAAGAAGTAATAGGAGTTGGAGGCAAGGCAGGGAAAGACGAATAATAGCAAGAGGAGTGGGAAAAGGAGATAGATGGAAGAGAGTAGAGAAAGAGGAGGAGGAGGAGGAGGAGGAGGAGTAGAAGGAGGAGGAACATAAGACACGACACAAACTTAGTTAAGCATAGTAACCGAAACCAGTAGAGTTATGCATTTGGGTCAGGAGAGTGTTGGCTGCACTCCTCCTCCTCCTCCTCCTCGTTACCTCGTTTCTCCTTGTCTACATACATTGTCGTGATCTTGTGAGGTGTGACTGAGAGCTTCATTACCTCTTGTTTGTGGTGAACTAAGGCGCAGAGGTAACCTGCAGTCACTCCGGGAGGGCTTGCTTAGGATTCTCTTGTGCTTGTGTTATGAATGTGTGTCTATATCAGAATAGTGACAGGAATAGGAAGTGCAGTTGCTATTATTAGGTTAGGCTGGGTTAGGTTATGTGTGATAGTGTATTCTAGTTGGATTTCTTATGGTGCTTTAAACATGATACATTATAATAGTACACGTATAAAATACCATGTGATTGTGTAGCAAAGTGAGATATAATACCAGGTTCGAATGAAAATTTGTATTAAAAAGGTCTTACATAATAATCAAAATGTCTATTGGCCTTAAAGATTTTTGACATCGCCCTCCTAGCCCTCTCCTCCCCTCTTTAACCATCCACACACACACACACACACACACACACACACACACACACATGTCCTTCCTACATACACACACACACACACACACACACACACACACAAAAACACACACACACACACACACACACACACACACACACACACACACACACACACACACACACACACACACACACACACACACACACACACAGGAGGTTCGCTATCTCTCCGCCCTAGAGATTTCGCTCATGGTAATTCTTCTCTCTGTGTCAGCAAACTTTGTGAATGAGTCTTTTCCCAAGAGCAAGTCGGGTCAGCGGACTCAGGCGGCATCGGAGCCCCACCTGAGGCCTGGGGATAAGTTTGGAGTGTTCGCCACCGCCACCACCACCACCACCACCACTGCTGCTCTAAACATCCCCCTCCACCACCACCACAACACCCACCACGCCATCCATCTTAACGCTCTCGCCTCGTCTTATCCATCACACTGCCGTCATCACGCTCATCCACGCCCGTTAAGGAGAGCATGAAAGGGTTGGCCTTGATTCTAACAATGCTCACCGTGAGGATTTGTACGATGCTCTTACCTTCCTTTGTTTGTGTGATGATCTAAAGGTTAAATTTCTCTCCGCCAGTATTGTTCCTTTCATCATTCATAGTAATGCTAGAAGTGTTGATAATAATGCTATTCCTAATGGGTATTACTTCTTCCTTAGTTAGTTTTACTGCGGTATTAAATGCATTGATATCAGTGTTATTGGTATTGTTCATAATGTAATTCCTGGTTATCTTGTGAGGCTGTAAAGAGTACTGTCCCAGACTGTATTGCCGGTATAATAATAATAATAATAATAATAATAATAATAATAATAATAATAATAATAATAATAATAATAATAATAATTAATCATCATCATCCTCATCATTATTATCATTATTATTAGTGTTGTTGTTATTATTATTATGTACAATTATAGTTCACATTAATGTTATTTAGAATAATACTCTTATTGTTGTCTCCTCACTGGATGGCACACATACGCTCAGACCGGGGCAGAGAGAGAGAGAGAGAGAGAGAGAGAGAGAGAGAGAGAGAGAGAGAGAGAGTTGGTCGGCGCTAGAGGATAACTGACAGTAATTAGCGTCGACAAAGCCCTGGAAGCATTCTCGAAAACTAAGCGACTGCAACTTAGCGAGTATTATATATTTTATTCAAACAATGTTGGGACAAATTAAAGCTATACATAAAAGAATGAGAGAAAGAAAGGGTAAAAAATCTAGCAATATGTCGCTTACCTCCCTTGTATGCAAAAGAAAAAATAAAAGGAAAGCAGGAGGTTGGGAAACTCCCAGCGTCTAAAGTGCACGGGAAACAAGAAGAAGGTTGATCTATGACACGAGGAAAGGAAATTTTGAGAATGCACCTTGGCTCACGTCCTACACAAGGTCACAGATGCTTTCTGGGATACAGCGGGAGAGAGTAGGAGGTAAAGGAGGAGTAGGAAGAATGGTAGTAGTAGTAGTAGTAGTAGTAACAGGAGGAGGAGGATAATGTGGAGGAGAAGGAGGAGAAGGAGAAGATGAAGGTGGCCGTATTAAGAAGAGATAACCCAAAGAGTAGGAGGCCAAAGGATGACGAGGAGACCGGTGAAGGAGGAAGGCGTAGGAGGAGGAAAAGAATGAGTAGAAGAAGGAAGAGGTAGAGACTAGAGTTGAAGGAGGAAGCCAAGGGAATAAAAGTTAACTGAAGAAGAAGCTGATTGAGGAAGAGGAAAAACAGAAAGAGAAGGAGGAGGAAGTGTAGAAAGTCATACGAACAGTGGAGACGAAAAGCAGGAAGGAAGAAAACGAAAGAGAGAGAAGAACAGGAAAGGAAAGAAAGAGGAAGAGGAGAAAGAACAGGTGTTTGCAGTCGCTTCACGAACACAGCAATATCTTTCACAGAGGGGGCGCTGGAAAAGACTTCGGCGACGTTGATCGGAGAGACCGCGAGGCATTAAGAGACCTTCCGATATCGGCCCTCTCACCCATCTCCTCCCCTCGACAACCTTCCTGAGGCGCGATGAAGCGTTACTTTCATCCTGTGGTTTGCGGAGGGGCGAACTCTTGGGCGAGGTGAAGAGGGAGTGTCCGTTAGGTATCGCCTAATTATCCATTTTGTTTGCGACTCGATCTTGCATGGGAGGGGAGACTGAGATGGTTTAGGCCACATCGTTAGAAAGAAAAACGGTGGAAATGGAAGTAAATAGAAGAAAGAGAGGAAGACTGAAAAAGAGATGGATCGACGTGTGAAGGAAAAGGCAAAGAGAAAGGGATAGACGAAGCAGAAGCGTACAGTAGAGCCAAACGGAAGAGACTCATCCCCAAGCAGCGGCCCTGTATAGACACGGGACACAAGCTGAAGAGATTTGTGTATTTTTTCACAATTTGCTTAGTATGTATATTTAATAGATTCGTATTCTTTGTTATTTTTTTATCAATATATAGTTTTCAAGATATGTAAATAGGATACAATTACTCATGTACTGTTTATCAACCTAGCTTTTCATTTATACAAGCAAAGTGAAAATTATTTAGATATAGGAAGCCTAAAAATGCAGAAAAAAAAAAACGTTAAATTCTTGACAAATCTAACATCGATAGTTTCTACTCTATCGATCTATTCCATTTTCTAGAATCGAGGCGAATGAAGTAAGACAAATGAGACGGGAAAGGAATGCTTTAGTGCAAGGGAATTTCCAGGTATCTCAAATCATGTGTCAAACTTTGTCTTTCCTTCAGTGTTTACGACTGAAGAACAGATCGTTAACTCACACATTTATGATAGCAGTGTGTGTGTGTGTGTGTGTGTGTGTGTGTGGGTGTGTGTGTGTGTGTGTGTGTGTGTGTGTGTGTGTGTGTAGCATTGGGTGTGAAAGGCTGCTTTGTGCCTGCTGTTGTGATAAAGAATAGTCCTATTGTCCCTTCACGCTGCACCTTGCTCTCATCCTCTGTTTGCCCCGCTTCTCTTCCCTCCCTCCCCGTCTCTCTTACCCTATACCCAACACTACCGCTCTTTACCTCAATTATATTTACATTTTCACTTCTCTACGTATATCTGAGCATATATCTACCATCGCCCACTCAGTCTACAAGCCTGCACGATACTAACCCCTCACAGCAAACCGCTAAGATACTAAAAATAACATGGAATTCTAGGCTAAATTTCAGTGCTGCACCTGAATTCCTGAGCGGCGTGCAGACCGGTAGCTTCATTCATGCAATCTAAGGCATAACCATCAAGGTGACTGCCTCGGCCTCCGTTAGTGAGCCAATCTCGCCCCCTGAAGCACGAGCACCGATTGTCCCCCCTTACCAATTGAGGGGAATTTGTAGTACAAGTCATCGCCCGACGCCTTATCGGGAGTGGGAGGTTGGGGATGAAGGAATGGGGTTTAGATGTCAAGGGAGGAAGTGGGAGAGGGAGGAACTGGGAGGGAAGTGAGACGCTGCGGAAAGTGAGGGTTGTCTGGAGGTCGTCTGGGGTTGAGGGGGGTCGGGAAGCGGCCTTGGCGTGGATAGAGTTATAGGAATGATAGGCGGAGCGTGAGTGGTGATTCCGACAAAGGATGCTGAGGAGGATATGGGCGTTGTGGAGGGTGATCGAGGTGGATTATGGAAAGAGAATGTGGTGGAGTAAGAGGGAAGGTGGAGGATATAAATGGTGGAAGAGGATGGTGTAAGAAAAGAGACGGTAAAAAAGAGAAGAATAGCATTGAGGAAAAGAGACGAAAGGAGGATATGGGAGGAGGAGAAGACTCTCAAAATGAATGTGGAAATAAAGGTGGAGGGGAAAGAGAAGTGGAGAAAGACAGAAAAAAAAAGTGAGAGAAAGAAAACTAAGGAGA
>NC_087187.1:7727500-7730000 GCF_035594125.1 Scylla paramamosain
AGAGAGAGAGAGAGAGAGAGAGGAAAGGCCTCCACCGCGTCAAGCGCCTCCAGGAGAACACAGCTCAGGCGTCACGGGCTTTACATAGCAAATTGACTCGAGACAAGAGCCCCCTGTCTGAGCACAGCAGGTCAGGCGAGGCGGGGGCGGCGGCGAAGGCCCACCCATCCAACCACCCACCCACACACACACACACACACACACACACACACACACACACACACACACACACACACACACACACGGTATTATTGTTATTACGTGTAGTAGTAATATTAATGCTATTATTACTATTAATTTCATCATCATCATCATCAGTAGTAGTAGTAGTAGTAGTAGTAGTAGTAGTAGTAGTAGCAGTAGTTACAGTAGTAATATCAGTAATCAGGTAATCAGTAATCAGGAGTAGTAGAAGTAGTAGTAGTAGTAGTAGTAGTAGTAGTAGTAGTAGTAGTAGTAGTAATCAGTAATCAGTAGTAGTAGTAGTAGTAGTAGTAGTAGTAGTAGTAGTAGTAGTAGTAGTACACACACACACACACACACACACACACACACTCTCTCTCTCTCTCTCTCTCTCTCTCTCTCTCTCTCTCTCTCTCTCTCTCTCTCTCTCTCTCTCTCTCTCACACACACACACACACACACACACACACACACACACACACACACACACACACACACACACACCTCGAGGGAGCCAATTTAGCTAACCACATGAATTGTTTCCTTTCTTTAATTGGAATTCAACGTAGGGGAGTGTAAAACTGTCCCTGAGGAAGAGAGAAAGTTGCTACAACGACACAAAAATGCGAAAGTAAGAGGAGAACCACGACGATATATTGACATCCATTCCCGGGAGACAATATAGAGGAAGGAGTGAGAGAGAGGAAGGAAAGAATCAGGAAGGAGGACCTGGAGGGAGGGAGGGAATGGAGGGAAGGGGGATAAAAATGTCATT
The DNA here is from genome assembly GCF_035594125.1 of Scylla paramamosain. Lineage (NCBI taxonomy): Eukaryota > Metazoa > Arthropoda > Malacostraca > Decapoda > Portunidae > Scylla > Scylla paramamosain. The sequence goes on from NC_087187.1 coordinate 7,728,459, forward strand.
AAGAAAGTTCAAAGAGAAGTGTGGAAGCCGTACGAAAGAGAGGAGGAGGAGGAGGAAGAGAGACGAAAGGAAGTAAAAAGAAATAGTCAGAAGTCAGGAAAAATGTATAAGTGAAGGTGGAAGAAAACGAGGAGCAAAGAGAAAGCGGAGGAGGAGGAGGTTGAGGAAAAGTGTGAATTGTGGAGGAAGGAAAGCTGCTGTATATCGCAGGAAGTTGACATGAGTTAAGCAAGGGGAGTCTGTTTTAATCCAGTATTCCTTGAGCCACAGACTCGCACGTGAAGCAAGAGCCGAGGCACCACAGCTCGGCCCAGCTCTACCCAGGCTGCTGTTTCTCCCACTGGCAGCTGTGAGGGTGTTGGGGCAAGTTGGAGCAAGAGTTAGCTTCTGAACTCTCTCTCTCTCTCTCTCTCTCTCTCTCTCTCTCTCTCTCTCTCTCTCTCTCTCTCTCAAGGGCTGAGTAGCGTTAAATCCTCCTCTGCTTCTTATTTACTCTGAGCAGTCTCCTTCCCCTATGACCTTAGGAGGCTTAAATGACCTTATCTGTTTAACCGTGTGGAAATGCGTCTCTCTCTCTCTCTCTCTCTCTCTCTCTCTCTCTCTCTCTCTCTCTCTCTCTCTCTCTCTCTCTCTCTCTCTCTCTCTCTCTCTCTCCCTGCATGAATGTTAGGTAGAGTCAGTGGTTGGCTTAATTAATTCATGGAAATCATTTGTAAACACGCATGTTAACGAGCCACTGAGTTCCCTCCTCCTCTCGCCTCTTGTTCTTGTCCTCTGCTCACCATTCCTTTCCAGTGTTCTTCTCCGTCTCCCACTCATCTCATGATTCTGTTGCTACTTACCGTTATAAAATTTATCTTTATGCATTTTTTTATCAGTCTACCTTTATAGTCTCCTTTTTAAATACTTGAACACACGCCATGTCTTTGTCACACGTAGTCACCCACGCACACACACGCGCACTCTTCTCCTTAATCCTTCTACTCCTTTGATTTTCCTTTGTTAAATTCTAGGACTGTGGGAAATGTTTACTTGGACAAACAGACGAAGGGAGAACAAAAGGTTATTTTTTTATGTTATAGAACTATTGAAGTGATTATTGAAGTGAATGAGGATCGTAAAGTTACAGGTGTTTATGGGAAGAATTGCCTAGTACACACATACACACACACACACACACACACACACACACACACACACACACACACACACACACACACACACACACACACACACACACACACACACACACACACACATACACACACACACACGCTGAACTGCACACACACAAACTTCCCAATCATGATTCTCTTTCACTCAGCTTTCAACTCCTACTCCTCGTCCTCCGCATCCTCCTCCTCCGCATCCCTTCTGTTTCTTCGCTCCCTTGAAATCGAGCCCCGAGTCTGAGTAAACATCATTAATAAATCGCAAATCCTGAGTTCCTTCACTGTAATTATCTGTGGGCGCGTCTCCTCTGATCGGCAGCGTAAGCGACTAATGAATACATGTCATTATAATCTTAATAGCACGACGTGA
>NC_087187.1:7740000-7762500 GCF_035594125.1 Scylla paramamosain
TATTTTTTATTGTTTTTCTTTTCCTTGTCTGTGTTTTGTTTGCATGTCTGTTGATTTTTGTTTGCTTCCTATTATTTTTGTTGTTGTTGTTGTTGTTGTTTTTGTTGTTGTCATCATCATCATCATCATCATCACTATCATTACCATTGACATCATCAACTTCTATGAACTTGTGTCTGTCTTTGGAGAGAGAGAGAGAGAGAGAGAGAGAGAGAGAGAGAGAGAGAGAGAGAGAGAGAGAGAGAGAGAGAGAGAGAGAGAGAGAGAGAGAGAGCGCCACCCGCCAGACACACGAAGGTTACGAGCAAAGTTCGCCTCAACAAGGTTAATATTTGATAACTTTTGAGGAAAAATGTTTCACTTCTCGGCCGCTCATCTCTTCCCTTGTATCAAACAGTGAATGAACGACTCCATCCTCTCTCTCTCTCTCTCTCTCTCTCTCTCTCTCTCTCTCTCTCTCTCTCTCTCTCTCTCTCTCTCTCTCTCTCTCTCTCTCTCTCTCTCTCTCTTAGTTATTGCTCTATCCATTCTCACTCTGTACCACTTTTGTCTCCCTCCTCTCCCTCCTCCTCCTCCTCCTCCTCCTCCTCCTCCTCCTCCTCCTCCTCCTCCTCCTCCTCCTCTTCCTCTCCTCACCTCCTTCACCCTGTCCTTTCTCTCCGCTCTCTTCTCACCTCTCACATTCTTCTCATGTCTTCTCATTTTATCCTGCCTCTTCAACCCTATCCTTCCTCTTTCCTCTCCTATGTCCCTTTTTTCCTCCCTCTCCTCCCGCCTCTCTCTCCCTCACTCCTCTCTCACTATTGCCTCTCTCACCTCTCCCTCGCACTCTCACTCACCTTGTAGTACACTCTCCATTGCCGTGGTAAAGTTTTCTCCTCATTCCTGCTCTCCCTGTCCTTTCAACTTTTTTCTGTCTCTTTTTTTATTATTTTTTCTCTATTCTTTTTCATTTTTTCTTTTTTTTATGGATGAGTATCTAATTTTTTTCTTCCAGTAGCATATTCTCTCTCTCTCTCTCTCTCTCTCTCTCTCTCTCTCTCTCTCTCTCTCTCTCTCTCTCTCTCTCTCTCTCTCTCTCTCTCTCTCTCTCTCTCTCTCTCTCTCTCTCTCTCTCTCTCTCTCTCTCTCTCAACCTTACTTTTTTGTGATTTTTCTATTTTAAACTCTTGTCACTTTCTCTTCCCACGTGAGAATTCCTAACCTTTGATCTTCTTGAGACTGTGTTGGGTTTAAAAGTTAAGCAATTACTCTATATGTTTGAGAATTACCGCCACACGTGTCAATTAGCTCCCCTTTCTTGCTCAACTTCGGGAGAAACTAGAGACGAACCGACGTGGAAATAGATAAAATGGGGAGTATCTTTTTTTTCTAACATAATCTTATCGAGCGTTATCTTTTGGTCCGTCTCTTGTTATTAGTTAGAGGGTTTTTTCCAGAGTTTTGGGGCTTTTTTCTTGTCTCCTGTGGAAGTTTTCGTGTTGGTTAACTTCTTTTTATTAAGCTTTTTTTTGTTTGTTTGTTTGTTCACTTGATTTTCGGAGTTTGTTGTGTATATGGTGTTTTATTTCATTATTTTAGTTCGTCGTTTTATTTAAAGTTGATGTTAAAAGATTAGACAAATTTATGGATGAGGACGGTAGTTAGAAATACGTAGCTGTGCCTCATACTGTACAGGGACTGCCACGTGTTGGCCTGATGGATTCTTGCTGTATTTCTTTTATTCTTTTATTCAAGTCGACGTTTTATATCATGTCGACTTTTTATTTCAAAAATTTTCAGGCAACGCTTCTATTTTAAGTTTCATTTCAAACTGATATTTTCCTTCTAGTCTGTTTTATTACATATTGACGTTCTATTGCGTTAACGTTTTGTCTGAGATTGATGTATTTCAAATTAATGTTTTATTTCAAGTCAGTGTTCTATTACAAATGGACGTTTTATTTCAAGCCATTGGTTTGTATCTAGTTTTAGATCAATGTTTTGTCTAAAGTGATTTTATTTAAATGTTACTCGTATACATGAAGTTTATATTTTATTTCAAATTTACGTGTTATTTTAATTTTTTTTATTGCAAGTTCTGTTTCAGTCTTATGTTCTATTTCATACTTATGTTTTATTTCAAGACGATATTTTCCTTCAAGTCTGGTTTTTCAATTTAAGCGTTTTGATTGCAGGCAATTCCTTGTCTATAATCTTCATCCTATTTAAAGTTGTGTCTATAATGATAATTTCCTTCGTATTGAATGTCTGATTCTTCCTTTTTGTATGAACCTTTCTAATTTGGGATTCTTTGATTTAATAATGACTAGACATATTTTCTTTCATTCCTGACTTCATTTTCGATTTATTCCAGGTAGGAATTAATACTCTCAAAATCGAGTCCAGAGAACATAAGAAGGTCACAATTGAGGGTTATTTTCTCCCTCCATTTCCTCCTCCCCATCACCCGTTTTTCATTCCATTAACTTTGTGCGTCTAGCAGCCTCGTCTCCCCTTCCCTCCCCCTCCACTCCTCTCACTCCTTCCTCTCTTTTTTTTCTTTTTTTCTTTCCTCTTTTCTCTCAGTCATCTATTTCTTTGACCCTCTTCTCTTTTTTTCCCTTCCTCTCCCCTATCATTTACTTCTTGTTATGCATCTTCTCTTCCTTTCTCCTGTCTCCTTTCTTCCTTCATCTGTCCTATTTCTATTCCCCCTCCTCCTCCTCTTCCTTTTTCTCCTCTTTTCGTTCCTCCTTTACCTCTCCTCCTCCTCCTCTCTCCCTCTTTTACCTTCCTCGTTTTTTTCCTTCCTCATCCTCTCTCTTACCCTCAATCTTTCTTACTTCCCTTTTCCTCCTTTTTTTCCCCGTCCTCTTTTCCTCTCGTTTCATTCTCATTCTTTTTCTTTCCTCCTCATCTCCCTTTTCTCCCTCCTCCCCATCCTTCCACTCCTTTTTCCTTTCTCCTCTCCTCCTCTTCCTTTCCCCTCTTCTCGTCAACCCCCACCTCTTCTCCTTCTCCATTGGCCAGATTTTCTTTATGTTCCTCTTCTTTTCCTTGATACGCTTATGTTTCATCCATCTCTCTCCCCTCTTCTCCTTTTCTTCCTTTTCTCTCTTCTCCTCTTCCTCCCACCTCCCCACTCCTTCGCCATCCCTCCATTCCTCTTTCCCTTTTCTCCTCCTCCTCTTCCTTTCCCTTATTTTGGTTCCTCCTTTCTCTTCTCTTTCTCTCCTATCTATTCCATCCCTCAGTTTCCTTTCTCAATTTATTTTTCATTTTTCGTCTCCCTTTTTTCCTTTCTCCTTTTCTTAATCTTTTCTATTCCTTCTTTTCCTTTCCCCTTCTCTCTCTCTCTCTTCTTTCTCCTCCCTGTTTCATTACTTCTCCACCTCTCATTCACTTCCCTTATTCTCTTCCTTTCCCCTATTCTCCTCCATCCCCCTTTCTCCTCTCCTATCCCCATCATACACCATTCCTTTTTACTCCTCGTTTCTTCCTTCTCTCACTTACGGTGTTATCTTTCTTCCTATTACCTCTTTCCCCTTTCTCTAATTATTTTTCTTTCCACTTCTCCTCACTTCTTTACCATCCCTCCATTCCTATTTCCCCTCTCCTCTTCCTTTTCGGTATTCTCGTCTCTCCCTCCTTCCTCTGCCGTTCTGATTATCATCTCACATTTTATTTCCTCCCCTCAACTTTTCCTCTTCCCCTTTTCTCCCCTTCCTCCCTCCATCCAACTTTTCTACTCATCTTTCCTTTCCCTTCTCCTCCTCTTCCTTATCCTCTTTTCCTCCTCCTCTTCCTATCACCCACACCTTCCTGTCACTCATCTTTTTCTTCTCTCACCTCTGTTACCTCCCTCCCCCTCATCCCCTCACATCCTCACCTTCAGAGATATAATAGATTAAAAGTTCCATTAATCATGAAAGCATCCTAAGACAAATCTTGGCGATAAAAACCTTTGATAAAAAAAACTGTAAAAAAAAAAAAAACATTAGGAAAATATAAAAGGGGGAACAGCACTCGATGACAAATGACCAAGGAGGAGAGGGTGGGAATTAGGAAGTGCGTGAGCGAAGCAGTTAAGAGTGAAATGAGAGAGCGTGCCAAGGGGAAACAAATATTGGCGATGATAAATGTCGGAAGCTGATGACAGGAGTAAGCAAGCAAGCAAGTGAATGAGAGAGAAGAGTGAGTGAAAGGAAGAAAAAGCATTCGTGATAATAAATGACGAGGGGCACAGAGAGAGAGAGAGAGAGAGAGAGAGAGAGAGAGAGAGAGAGAGAGAGAGAGAGAGAGAGAGAGAGAGAGAGAGAGAGAGAGAGAGTGGGGGAGAAAGCTTTCACGGTAAAAAAAAATAACAGTAAAACTAATTAAATAACAATAATACATCAGAGAATGAGAGCAAGGATAAGTACATATGAGAGAGAGAGAGAGAGAGAGAGAGAGAGAGAGAGAGAGAGAGAGAGAGAGAGAGAGAGAGAGAGAGAGAGAGAGAGAGAGAGAGAGAGAAGGGTTAGAAGCGGAAAGAAGAAGAAGAAGAAGAAGAAGAAGAAGAAAGAGATGGGAGATGAGGAGGAGGAGGAGGAGGAGGAGGAGGAGGAGGAGGAGGAGGAGAACGAGGGGAAAGAATAAGAAAGAAGACAAGGCAATAGAGGAGGAGGAGGAGGAAACTAAATAAAAGTAATCTATAATATTTGCTCAGAAAGAAGGGCAAGGTGTACTCGATCTAAAACAAAACCAGTCACCAACTACCGACCTTGTATGAAAAACCAACACGTAGAAAAATTTTTACATATGAGAAGAAAACACCAAATCTTTCTAGTAACTTCAATAAGAAATAGGGAAAGATGAGCACGCCTTGGACTTTACCCTTTCACTTCGACACGGGACAATGAACAGCACCAGAAGCAATGACCAAATCTTTATAAGCATCTGCCAGAAAGAAGGGGGATGAAAAGAATAGACTCTGCAAAGTTCACCCAGTTGAAAGATTGGAAGTGGCTGTAGAAGAAGTAAAGATGTCTCAGAATGATTAGTAATTAAGGAGAGATGTACCAAATAGCTGACAAAGGGTTAACATATCTGTAAGGGTTAAACTTTGGGGGCTGCTTGTATTGACTTGCAAGGATTATATTGACCTAAGCAACTCCGGACATTGACCTCTAATGACCAGGATATTGCCACCCGGTCATCCAATTATAGACCACGTGGGTAGAAACTGTCAGAAACTCAGAAATTGTTTGAACGGGGCGTTCTGGTAGTTCATTTCCTAACATTGCGACAGGAACTAATGGAATGTAACGTGAAAACACACTCAAAAATATTTCCTGTTTATCTGAGGAGTCTTGCCTCTGTATATGTTTCCCAGGTAACGTGAGTGAGAGGAGTGACCTGGATTTTCATTTTTTTATTAGGTTTAAGGAGAGAGAGAGGGAAAAGAGGTCGCTGTAAGCAAAAGTATAAATTAAATGTGAAAAGGAGGAATAACAAGATGGAAGTGGATGAGAGAGAGGGAGATAGACAGATAGGTATATATATATATATATATATATATATATATATATATATATATATATATATATATATATATATATATATATATATATATATATATATATATATATATATACGAGAGAGAGAGAGAGAGAGAGAGAGAGAGAGAGAGAGAGAGAGAGAGAGAGAGAGAGAGAGAGAGAGAGAGAGAGAGAGAGAGAGAGAGAGAGAGAGAGAGAGAATTGTATATCTGTCGTAGAAACAAATACTTAAAAACCCAACCTTATGAACTAATAAAATGAAAGATAAGAAGACAAGGAACGAGATGCTCACTTACTATCGAAGTGAGTATAATATTACGAAATAGAAAACGTAAAAGGAGAGAGAGAGAGAGAGAAAAAAAAAAGCAACTTCTACTGGAGACAAAAATACAGAAAGTAAAAGTTGGGGAATGATACTGTTACTTTTTATATGTGAGGAAGGACTAACGGATGAAGGCACAAAAAAAAAAAAAAAAAAAAACACACTATTTTTTTCCCTGTACATAAAAAAAAGTAGTCAGAGAAGAGGGTGAATGTTGTACTAGTTATATTTATAATGATTTACCATAGATAGGTAGGAGTTTTATAGGAATAATGGCACAAGGAGTAATGGGAGGAATAATGAGGGAGTAATGGTAAGAGAAGTAATGAAGGAGTAAGGTAAGAGTAACGGTAGCAGTAATAAAAGAGGAATGAAGGAGTAATGGGAAGAGTAACAGCAGGAATAATAAAGGTAAGAATAATGGTAGCAACTCAACATGTTCCGTCAAGAGGGGTGGGGTAGGTGCGTCCCGTCACTCCATCGCCACCCAGCCCACGGTCACTGCCTTGTAATGGAGTATAATGGAGCGCGGCCACACGTGAAATCACACTAAGCTTCCCTAACAAGGCGATGCTGAGAAGACGGTGGCATGAGTGGCAGGGAACACTCATATTACCTACATGCACACACACGCACGTACATGAGTATTACCTAATGGCGAGACTATAATATCCTCACTCTCTATTTATCTGGTTGTCTGTCTGTCTGTCTGTTTGTTTGTTTTGTCTTGTTGCCTGGCTATCTGTCTGCTTATCTGTTTGGCTGTCCGTTTGTTTTTGTGCCTATCTGTTTGTCTGTCTTGCTGGGTGACTCTCTCTCTCTCTCTCTCTCTCTCTCTCTCTCTCTCTCTCTCTCTCTCTCTCTCTCTCTCTCTCTCTCTCTCTCTCTCTCTCTCTCTCTCTCTTTCTCCCTTGGTCAGGCAGCGAGGAGCCAAGAAAGGACAACTATAAAGACACAAATGGGCGTCGTTAGCTGTCGATATAGATGGGAAATGACCTCTGGTAGAAATTGGTTGTGGTCGTCCAATAACCCACAGGTGGAGGGGCGCCAAGCCAAGCGCCTCCCTGCCAGGTGTTTGCCCTCATGTGCTGGTTAAGTAGGCAGACGGCGCCCCGGGGAACTCTTGAGTGCGTTTAGGCGGCTCACAAGGGTTTCAGGGAGCGTTAGAGGAGACGGAGGAGTTGTTGAAGAAAAATAAGGAGAAATTACCGACTTAACGCTAGATAGGAGAGGTCTGGAGAGGTCAAAAGAGGTCTCGAGAAATACATGACACTAGGGCGTTACAAGTGGATTGATAGAGAAGATTAGGGCGTTTTAAAGTGAAGGTAACGAAGGGTGATAAAGGGAAGACTTGAGGGAGCATAAAGGAGATAGAACATTCCTCTTGGTAAAGGGGAAAAAAGAGAAGAAGTTAAGGCTTGTATTAATATAAAATCGGCAATTAAATAATTAGGTGAGTAGGAAGGAGGTGGAGAAGGAGAGCAAGGAAAAGAAGAGGAAGATGAATAGACATATTACTACATTGTTTTCCTATAAGAGATTTGAATTGTTATTTTCTTTTTACGTGTCAAAAGTCTGACTCTGTATGCCACTCCCAAAAAAAGGTTTATTATAAAGGGACACTCTAAAAGTCTGACAGATTTGTTTGTTAAGGCATCAGAGAGAGAGAGAGAGAGAGAGAGAGAGAGAGAGAGAGAGAGAGAGAGAGAGAGAGAGAGAGAGAGAGAGAGAGAAACAGTTGCAGTGAAGGTACTAGTTAACTGTTGCATTAGTAAGGTGGAGAGGTGAGAGAGAGAGAGAGAGAGAGAGAGAGAGAGAGAGAGAGAGAGAGAGAGAGAGAGAGAGAGAGAGAGAGAGAGAGAGAGAGAGAGAGAGAGAGAGAGAGAGAGAGAGAGAGAGAGAGAGAGAGAGAGACAGTTGCAGTAAAGGTACTAGTTAACTGTTGCATTAGTAAGGTGGAGAGGTGAGGAAAAGTAGAAAGTCTTGTACACCGAGGCCGCGAGAGAGTTCAGAAAAATCATTAGTTGAGTAAGTCATCAAGATTCCATTTACTCCTTTATGAAGCCGAGTCATGAACAATGCAATAAAACTGAAAGCCGAGTGAAGTGCATCATAACATCTATATGAAAAAAAAAGCAGCATCATAAGACCCAATCATTCCAATTTCGTCCTCATTAAACACTAAGATTTTATTTACTTTATTACAGAACTGAATCATGAATATTTTAATAGCACTAAAAGCAGAGAGGGTGAATGTGACTCCCGTAACATTTAAATAAAGAAAAAAACAGAGTAATGGGAGGATTTAACCATTCCTATTCCCGCCTCGACCCTCGCGCCGTGTCAAAGTGAATTGGTTTCGATTAAGAAGACGAGGTGGAGGAGAAAGTAAAGAGGATCGCAGGCCCATTTCTCTCTCTCTCTCTCTCTCTCTCTCTCTCTCTCTCTCTCTCTCTCTCTCTCTCTCTCTCTCTCTCTCTCTCTCTCTCTCTCTCTGATTTTTTTCGTTAGCAATGAAAAAACGAATTAAAACCAACGAAGACAATTAACCTTTTCTCGGATATAATGACCTCATTTGCATGATTCCCCAGACTTCATCGTCCTCTTCTGCTATTCCTTCGTACTTTATACAGCAGGAGTGAGGGCGAGGGGAGCGTGAGTGACGGTATCGCTCCTGTTCGCTGCTGGAGGCGGTGGGTGTGACGGTAGTGGTGGTGGTGGTGGTGGTACTGGTGGTGATGGTGATGGTGGTGTCATTGCCAAGGAAATCTTGTCAGAAATTTAAATAGTGGTGTTCAGAAACAAGCCATTTTTGTGACCCATCTTTAGCACCACTCAAGCGCTTTTGGAACAGCCAGGCTTAGGTCACAGCTGGGCCACTGGGAGCAACACGGGCGGTCCACTATGAGGGCCACTCTTAAGGGCCACTGTGGCTGCCTCGCGTCTCGTTGCACAAATCCTTCGTCCCCTCTTGGCGGTGCCGCGGCTTCCGGTGGTGGCTCGTACGGGATTGAGTCGGATTTTTGTTCTATTGGATCTTCTTATCGGAGTTTGGTGGTCCCAGCTATCCCCTCACCTCCCCTCACTTCCCCTCACTTTCCCTCTGTCTCTTTCCCCCTCAGTACTCAGCCTTTCCTTTTTTCCGATTCGAGACTTCCCTTCGTGCCTTTCCAGTGGTCGTGTTCCGCCGCGTGTCTCCCATGCACCCTTCCCTCCGTCGAGATGAGAATGATTTTCCTTACATCCCTTCGTCTTTCCTCTCTTTCCCCACTCAATTCTCACTACTCTCTCTCTCTCTCTCTCTCTCTCTCTCTCTCTCTCTCTCTCTCTCTCTCTCTCTCTCTCTCTCTCTCTCTCTCTCTCTCTCTCTCTCTCTCTCTCTTTCCTCACTCGCCATAACCTAACCTAACCTTTTCTCTTTTTCCTCACTCGACCTAAGCTAACCTAACGTAACTCGTTACTCCCACACTCGCATCTCTCTTTCTCTTCCCTCTCTTTCTTCACTCGACACTTAACTACTCTCATATCCTTCCCTCTTTCATCTTTTACCTCACTCGTCACCCGCTACCCTCCTATCCCTCCCTCTTTCCCTACTACCACTCTCTTTTTCCTCTTTCTCGTTGCCCAATACACTAAACTCACATCCCTCTCCCTTTTCCTTCCTCACCTCCCAGATTCCCCTGTCCTCTCAGTCTCGTCCCGCTGCCCCGTCACTCTTTGTTTGGTCCTGTAGGCAAGCAACCACACCAGTGACTCTTTATGACTTAACTTTCTCTGTCGTGCCATAACCTCCCCTGCTGCTGTCACTCGCGAGGAAGCAGCAACAATAGCAGCAGTCACACCTCCGTAACCTAACGAGTAGTGATGTCACAAAGTTAATGCTATGTGTATATCAAATTGAATGCATGGACTAATGTCGTGATAGCCTTCTACTCTCTTGTTTGTTTATTGTGTATTATGTAATGATTTTTGTAGCGGTACGGTTGCTTTTTTTTATTTCTTTTGTATACGATTCCTTCGTATACAAATATTCTGCACCTTAGTATTTCCACTCCCTTCCTGGAACAATCTAATGCTTGATATACAAGGCTGCAAACACGAAGAAGAATTAAAGGTGAGATAGGTGAGGGTATTTGCGCAGTACTATTATTTTTGGCTGAAATTCTTTGTAGAGTTTGTCATTAGCACTTTGATAACTGTACAACTCACCAGAAAGGAATGCCACAATCCTCTTGTTACATGTGCAACCGCGATTCAAAAGATTTAACAATACCGCACCGTACAGATATTTTTCTTCGATAGCAATTGTCAGTTTCTTATAGGTCATTATGATCTGATGATTATTTCCTTCGTGTGACTCGCTGAAGTTGGAATAATAATAAACAAAAGCAGTGACACTCGTGGAATACCGAGATAATATTTCAGTTCCATTCCAAAGGTTGTTTTAATTCCTGATCAAAAGTCAATGTAATGCGCCATGACTCTGCATTGCACTTTCATATTTCTTATCAATAATATTCGCAGTTTCTTCGCCATCATCCAGTAGAAGCAGCAGACAGGTGTTGAAATTCGGACCATTACCTGTAAGTTTTAAGGAAAGTTAATCTCTTACTACCATAATCTCCGTTTGTAGACAATAAAAACACTAAATAAAGGTTTGCATGGACACAGAAAAGCACAGGTACAGGAACAGCACTGGAACAGGAGGTTAATTTCGTCTCTTTTTTTTTAGGCTACAAAACAGTTAAATACCCTAAAAACAAACACCAAAAAACGTTGCAATTATAATGAAAAGAAATCCCCCACCAATGGAAGGGTTAATGTAGAAACACGTTATATACACATCAACGCGTTTATCGTATGTAAATTTGATCTGGCCATGACTACGTTACGCGGTGGTGGCGGTGATGGTGGTGGTGGAGATGGCGGCTGGTGGTAATGGCGGTTGGCGGTGATGCGGCTCTGCCATCTACCACAAGACACAGGGCGTGAGTATCGGTGTTGGACAGCTCGTAAATATTGGTATTCGCCTATTGACAAGGCGGGAGGCTGGTGTAGGCCTAGGGAGTGAAGGATGTCTCCTGTGTTGCCTTCAGCTGCCCAGAAAATAGGGTTGCTCTGTATAAAATGGGAGGGTTTTGTACGTTGCCCTATATAAAGTTAAGTATAAGATAGAGAGATGTTAGCTTTAAAGTGAATGAATAAAGGAGTTTTACCATTTCACTTTGATATGCAACATTTCACAACACTGACATCACGGAAGCATGGAACGAAATTTTTATCAGCATCTACATAAAAGGGAAAATAAATAAATAAATAGATGAATAGATAATGCAGATAGACAAAAAATCCAATTTCTAGCCAGCAAAATGTTCAGAGATGGCTGTGGGACAAAAGAAGTGCCTTGGAGTGGTTTGTGGTGAAGAAAAGATGTACCAAATAGAAATAAAAGTGTTAATGTTAGGTTTGAGTGTGTGTGTGTGTGTGTGTGTGTGTGTGTGTGTGTGTGTGTTGGGTTCTATTAACAGTTCAGTGCAAATAATCATGGCCATTTCAAGGCTTTTTGGAGAGCACTATTGCGAATGATATTAAAACTCCTCTCCAGCACTGGCTTTGGTATTTGCATTAATGGTCGTGACAGTTTGTGAAGTTGTTTTTATGCTGAGTGTAAAAGTAGAGATTTTTTTCTTTTGGTTCTGTTTATTCATTCACTTTTTTTGTCCGAGTTCATGAGCAGTACTGGTATTTTCTGCAACATTTACACGCATTCACTTCTCTTCGCGTTCATCTTCCCTTTACTGACAATGAAATATTTTACTTCCCCCCAAGGAACATTTGCAGAATAAATGTTCTCGTTCTCTCTTTTTTCTCCCTCTTAAAGCTTCCGAAACGTACCCATTTCCTCATGCGTCTCCTTATCTCCCTTTTATCCCTTTACCTTCCTCCTCCCTTCCTTCTCCCATGTCTCTTCAACCTCTTATCCCCATTATCTGGCCATTCCTTCAGTTATCTTTCTTCCTCCTTCTCCCAGTTCTCACCCAAATTTTATCTCCTCTGTTTCTTCCTTCGTGACGCTTCTCCCTTTCCTTCACCCCTCTCACCCACTTCATCCATAATTTCTAGTAAGTTCCTTTGGTTTTCCTTCCCCGCACTCCCATCCAACATTCATCCACATTTTCAGATTATTTCTTGGCTTCCTTTCGCCTCTCCTTCATCTATTTCTCATCATGCTCTCACCCCCTTTTTTCGTTTATTTCTTTGCTTCCCTCTGCCTTTCCTTCATTCACTTCCAATCCAACCCTCATTCACATTCTTTGATTATTCCTTCAAATCCCATCACCTTTTCTCCTCCCAACCCTCAGCCCTCATCCATATTCTTTGATTATTTCTTTGATTTTCTGTACCTTTTCATCTCCCAACCCTTATCAAGCCCTTATCATCCTTCTTTCACTCCTTCACTTCTCTTTTCCTTCTTCCTTCTCTTAACTTTCACCCAGCTTTCATTCTCCTTCTCCCATTATCCCTCTGCCTCCCTTTGCTCTTCTTTCACTCAGCTCTTACTCAGCTCTCACCTCAGCAATAATTCAGATACCTTTCACCCCTCTCACATCCTCCATTCACGCGAAATACGCATTCCCTTCACCTAACCCTCTCCTTTCCTCCGTCTAACCTCCACTCATCTTTCACTCGCCTTGCTCTCATTCCCTGCATATATCTAACCCTCACCTTTCCTTCCTACAACCTCCCCTCGGCTCTCACCCTCGCCCTGCCCGTCACCCATCCCTCAGTCAGCCCTCATCAAGTTATTTGAAAGTCCTCGCATCAAGCCTCAACTCAAACTAGAGAGACGCGGAGGGAAGGCAATTTGCATCAGTAATAACTCGTTTGTTGAGGAGCAATTTCTTACACCATGCCAACTCCTCGAGACGCAGGAACGAAGGGGGCTTCTCTTTGTCTTACTCGGAAGGGGAAAGTAAACACGACCAACTGAGTCATTTGAAGAGAATATCGAGGAGCCGCGGCCAATGCATGCGCGGCGCCGTAACCCAAGGGAAACAAGCCACGTAAATTGTGCATCACTCCCCTGCTGAGAATTAAGTGGTAAAACTCGTCAAGGAGAGCGAGAGAGGTGAGGAAGGAAGGGAAGGCTGCTCTCCGGGGTGTTTCGCTTGTGTCTTTAAGCTTTACGAGTGTTTGGAAAAGTTAATGTGAGGCGATAACTGTTCACTGAATCACTTAGGAAGACGCACGACGAGGAGGAGAAGGAGGGTGATGACGATGATGACTAGGAGTACAACACCCAAGACGCTGACAGCAGGACTAAGAAGAGGTGTGATGACTTAGACGATGACTATTACGGCAACAACACTAACTTATGAGACGTTGACAGATGGAACATGGAGGAGGAAGAGGATGATAAAGACGACGACAGCACGGATTAGTAACAATGATAAAGACGAGAAAGACGACGAAAGCATTTGAAAATAACACAATGACAAAATCTAAACGTTAACAAGAAGACGACAATGACGACTACAGCGCAGATTAACAGCAAAGATAAGGAGGACGAAAAAAAAACGGTAACATCAATTGAAACGACTCTTCAAATAAAAACTGGAGAATAAACAATAGTGACGAGGACGACGAGGACAACAATTAAGACTCCTGAGATAAAAAAAAATAAATAAAATAAATAAGTAAACGTAAACAGACACTGCAGGGACAACGACAACGACGAATGTGATAAACGTCACAAACTTGAACAAAGATATGAAGGAGGGACGAAGATGGCAAAGACAACAGAGGCGAGCAAACACAGAAGGAAAAACGAGAATGACGAAACTAGCGGCTAGGATTACTAATGAAAAAAAAGAAAAAGAAGGAAGAGACAGAGAATGACGGAAATTAAAACACGTAAGACAAGAAAACGAAAAAGACGAGGTCAACAACAATAACTACGAATAACGAGCTGGAGGAAGAGAAAGACAAGCACAAAATAGACAAGAAATAAAACAATAAGAACGAGAACAAAAATTTGAAGACTGACGCATTTCCAAAGACAGGGAAAGGAAAAAGAAAAGCCGAGAAAAGGAACACGAGGACTAGGACAATTCCGAGAGCGAGGACATTACAGAGCCACTAATGGACTTTACAGCTGCCAAGTACTGTCCTTAGCGCGAGGCATAACAGGACACGAGGCGAGTAAGGACCGCCTGCTGCGTGGACGGGATATTACACGGTAAGTGAATATTGAGTGGCCAATAATTACCGGTAAACGAGGAGTCCAATCCAGATGAGGTCAATTATAGCGAGTTAGTAGCCCCGGTGTGTGTGTGTGTGTGTGTGTGTGTGTGTGTGTGTGTGTGTGTGTGTGTGTGTGTGTGTGTGTGTGTGTGTATTTAAGGGTAAAGGCATTATGTCTGTTCGTTTGATTGTTTGTATGTTTATTTGTTGGTCAGTCTGCTTGTCTTTCTGTAGGTTAGTCTTGTGTGTGTGTGTGTGTGTGTGTGTGTGTGTGTGTGTCCGTCTGTCAATCTGTCTGCCTCTCTCTCTCTCTCTCTCTCTCTCTCTCTCTCTCTCTCTCTCTCTCTCTCTCTCTCTCTCTCTCTCTCTCTCTCTCTCTCTCTCTCTCTTCCTTTCCTTCTCTCCCTTTCCTAGCGTCAAGTCAGTTACTTTTCTTATTTCTCTATTCTAAAAAGACGGGGCTCAGGGATATTAGGGAAAGAGGAAGAGAGGGAGGAAGAGGAGGAAAAGAAGGAGGAGGAAGGAAGGGAGGAGAAGAAGGAGGAGGGGAGGGGGGGTGAGGTACCACTAAGCCTCCCTGGGGACTCCGAGGTCTTGGTATTAAATATATTTTGTGCAAACGTTTCATTTATCCATTTTTGTCGAGAAGCGAGTAATACCGCTGTTTTACTTTCACCTTTTTATTTGCATTTGTTTCTCGCTATTTTCTGGCCATTGGGAGAATTTTAGATTTTGACGTTGTATTTATTTAGTGTTTCCTTTTTGCGCCAGACACGTTTCCATTTTTTTTTTTTTTTTTTGCATTTATATGTAATTATTATTTTTCGTAATAATTGTCTTTCTTTTTATTTCATCTCTCGTAAAGCACTTTTCTATTATTTTTTTTCATTTTTTATTTTTTTTTATTTTTGCATTTAGCGTTTGCCTCGTGTTTTCATATTCATTACTTTTTTTTTATTATTATTTTCAGCTTTATTTTTGTTGAATTTAATCATATCTGGTGGAATTTTTTGTCTGCCTGTTTGTCTGTTGGTGTCTTCTCCCCCCACTCTCTCTCTCTCCTCTCTCTCTCTCTCTCTCTCTCTCTCTCTCTCTCTCTCTCTCTCTCTCTCTCTCTCTCTCTCTCTCTCTCTCATTCCCCCCTTCACTCCACCTCCCTCCCTTCCTTTCTCCCTCTATGTCTTTCCTTCATTCACTAATTGTCCCCTCTCCCTTTCGCCCGTCGCATAATTTCCCTTCCTTTCCTAATTACTTCGCTTCTTCCCTTCCCTCATAAAGTTCCTTCCCGGCAGCGTTAGGCCACAAGTGGGTCAAAGTGCTGAGTTCCCGAGGTCACAGTACGAGGTGGGGCGATGGAGGCCTGGCTATGGTAACTGTACGGCCTTCCCACGACTTCCGGCATCCAATTTCTAAAGTAAATAGAGAGAGAGAGAGAGAGAGAGAGAGAGAGAGAGAGAGAGAGAGAGAGAGAGAGAGAGAGAGAGAGAGAGAGAGAGAGAGAGTGAGTCGTATCTATTCCTGTGGTTACAGAAACTCCAGCTCATTCCGTTATACAAACACATTCCAGGGGCTGCAGATGAAACGAATGGTGTATAATCAGTCTGTATGCCATCACTTGTTGCCTGCCTGCCGCCTGCGTCACTCCCTCTCATGCATTCCCAAGCACCACCACCACCACCACCATCATTACCATTGCTTTCTGCATGAGTGGGGACCGATCGAGAGCACAAAAGTTGAAAAAAGCACGCAGTTTTGCCGCTCTTGTGTTAACCAGAGAAGAAATCCTAAAATGAAAACTAGTTAGCTTTCAGAAATATCATGATAGTGCTCTTTTGAAGTAGTTGGATTCATAGGAGGAAAATAGAAATAAGCCGAGAGTTTTGGAGTTTACCAGTGGAAGGGATGAAAGACTGAAAGTATAGGTTGGTTCTTGCATTATTGGGATGGACGGGATGCTGCTGCTACTACTACTACTACTACTACTACTACTACTACTACTACTACTACTACTACTACTACTACTACTACTGCTACTATCACCACCACCACCACCGCCACCCACCAAAGCTGTAGCAAAAGGAGGAAAAATCAGAATTCCAGAGTCTATTTGTAAAATTATAGAAAGATTGAAGGGACTAACTCTTGTATGAGTGACATGGACAGCATGCTATCACCATCACCACCACCATGACTTTACCTTTCCTGACACAGTTCAAGTCATAGCAAGAAAAAAAAATCAGAAAACAGCCAGAGTTCTAATTTTATATGTGAAAGGGATAAAAGAGCGAAGGTACCGGCTGTCTCTTGCGTAAGTAAGACGGACAATACACCACTACAACCTCCTCCATCACCACCACCACCACCACCAACACCACAACCATAACATTACTCTTACGTGAAGTTAATTAAGCCATAGGAGGAAAAAAGCAAAAGCAAAAACAGAAAATTAGATTTACCGATGAAAGGAATGGAAGAATGAAGGTGTTAGTTACCTCTTGTGTAAGTGAGACGAAAGAATACCACCACAGCCGCCACTACCACCACTATCACTACCACCACCATCACCATCACCACCGCCGTCTCCATAGCAGTAGCAGCACCACCCGAACCTTACTCAGCCGCCGTGGAAATTGTTGATTGGCATGGATCCCTCTTGAGAAGGAAGCCAGCACTCGACTCTCACGCCGCCATGACTCCAATCAGCTGGTGTCTCCTCTCCTTACGGGTGAAAGGGGCGGGCGCAGCGGCCTCCATCTACCGCCCGATATGCAAATCTGGAAAGAGGATTTGAGTGTCTGATTACGCCCAGCATTGCCAGCTCACATAAAGCGGCTGACGGAGGGAAGGCTGCACGGTGTTGAAGGGGCCCCGTGTTGCCTCCTGACGGTGCCTTCTTCAGGAGTTGGCGGTGATTGGTGTGAATGTTTTGCGGGTGCCATGTGTGATGCTGGCGGTGTTTTGTGTGGCTTGTAGGGCTTGGTGCTTCTGACAGTTTTGTGGCTTTATTGTTATTGGTGCTACGGCGATGCTATTAGCGGAGAGAGAGAGAGAGAGAGAGAGAGAGAGAGAGAGAGAGAGAGAGAGAGAGAGAGAGAGAGAGAGAGAGAGAGGAGAGGGATCAGTTTCCCAGAATACGGTTAAAGGTTAGTGGAGGTTTTGCATTACATATCCATATCAATGCCAGCGTGGAAACAACAATATTAGCTTTCAAACAGACTAGTTGTTAAAGCTTGTGGCTACTATTTACCATGGCAAGGGTGATGTTAGCGGTACACACACACACACACACACACACACACACACACACACACACACACACACACACACACACACACACACACACACATACACACACACACAAGGAAAAAAAGAATACATTATAAAGAGTTCGTTCAAGTTTTACAGAAGCAAGTCCTTATTTTTTTTCTTTTTATACCTTTTTTACCTTTTTTTACCTTGGAAGTCTGGCGTCATTAAGCGAGCTCCATTTCATCTCGCTGCTTTAGACTCACGATTCGCAAGATTTCTTTGATTACGCGGTCGTGTGGCGAGTTCCGCGGCGCTTGGCTCTCGCGGCGTCATTTGGGCGGCCGAGGATTAGAGTCTTTGAGTAAGGAAGGTCTTTTACTTTATATTTTCTCAGCTAACTAGTATCTTCTCTCCTTCATCCTTTTCACGGGTAAACTCTGGAACTCTCTTCCTGTTTACATTTTTCCTTCTTTCTATAAGAGCTGTTTGAAAAGAAGAGTATCAAGACACCTGCAGAAGTAAACTGGCCAACATTCTTTACGCTTTACCTTTTTTGGAAGTAGCAAGTTGATTTTCTTTTTCCATTATTCTGAACTCTTGTTTCCTTGACATTTAAAAAGTTGGGTCAAACAATGTTAGCCTTTTCACTGCCATAAGCAATAGTTTATAGCACTAAAGACAGGGTATGGAATCTTTAAAAGCATCTACAGGAAAGAAGGTGATAAAAAAGAATATATTTCACAATTTTTATGCAATACAATGTTTACGGATGGCTGTAGAACAACAAAAGATGTGTCAGAGTGGTTAACAATTATGGAAAGACGTACCAAAAAGCAGTAAAAGGGTTAATTCCAGTAAATGTTTGTTCCCAGTTTTGAAGGGGTACTGTGCTGTGTCTAATGCGTCAATGAAGGCTCGGGTAAATGTAGATTGATTATATTTTTTTTTTCCGTTATTTTCTGCTCTTAACTAGCTTCCTTGACACGGAAAATCAGATCAAGTTATATTTGATCACAGTTCCGCAGTTATACTATAGCGTTGTGTGTTTTTTTTATTCAATGAGGGCTTCAGTGAGGGCTTCATTCAAGCCTTCAGTGAGGGCTTCAGTGAGGGTTTCAGTGAGGACTTCAGTGATAGTTGCAGCAAGACAAAAAGACTCCTGACGCCTGCAGTGGGAAAGAAGGGAGCGTCGCCTCTAGCTCCGCCAGGACACAGTGAAGCTCGCGCGTGAAGGTTGTTTTGTTTTTAGCGTTAACATGCAAGTCATCTCCGCACCTGATGCATCATAAATTAACTTTGCAATTAAATGCTGCGAGACATATTGCTCGGATCTCGTTGCGAAAATAGAGGATCTCCGCCATCCATCACAAGCAGACGTTGTTGTGAAATTCGTAATAATGTTTTGAAAGCAGTTTGCCTTTAATTATGCACGGGGGAAAGTTGTGCCTCATTCCTGCCTTCTTTATTATACATTGCAGGTTTTTAAGCTGCATGTTTATTTTATTCTCCGTGATGATATGTAAGAGAAGTGCAATTTTAAAAGGTGTTCTGAGTGCTGCTTGTTTTATGTTGCGTGTTATTCATCTTGCATTCTTGTTTATTGCATTCGTTGTGTCATTAAAGAATTGGATTAGTTTTATTTAGGCGGACACTTAATTTGTTATATCTTTTTTTTTCACACTTTCCTTCTGTTTTGTTGAGCCTGTTTCGTTGTGTTTCCATTTACTTCATCAGGCCAAAAATTTAATATCACATCTTTTTTTTTCCTTTTCTTTTGCGTCCTTTGGTTATGTTTGTTTGTTGCATTCGCTTCGTGGAAACCTGTTGTTCAGCTATCTTCATTCTTGTCATTTTTTCTTTTGTTTCCTCATCCTTTTTTTCTTTCCGTTTATTGCGTGTGTTGTGTACAATCAAGAATTTCCACTTCCACTTATTGAGCTAAGTTTAAATGCAGGAATTCCTTTATTTGTTTTGCTCTTTTCTTTTCATCTGCTTATTGGATTCACTGCGTTGTTTATTATCAAAGGTCTCCACGTCATTTATCAAGTTCCCTTCTCTCCCCTGTACATGACGAGCACGGCACTACTCTCTCCTGCTCGTGATTACCCTTCGCCAGTCATGTAAAATTTTCACCCTAGCGTGATACATATTGACTCCCTCCACTTGTTCTGTTCAGCGCCTACGTCGACCTGTCCATCACTGTCCCACTATCCCTGCCTTCACATCGCCGCCTCACTGCCAATCAAGAAATGTTTCACACAACACGAAATACATAACGTTGTTCACACGTGTCCATAACTCGGGGCCTCA
Organism: Scylla paramamosain; assembly: GCF_035594125.1. Taxonomy (NCBI): domain Eukaryota; kingdom Metazoa; phylum Arthropoda; class Malacostraca; order Decapoda; family Portunidae; genus Scylla; species Scylla paramamosain. The sequence goes on from NC_087187.1 coordinate 7,759,648, forward strand.
CCCCCGCTCACTCTCGCTCACTCCTTGCCATTCTACCTGTCCGTCTCCCTCCTCGTGGTGTTTCCGTCCATCACGACCTCCCTTCCAGTTAGCAAAGATTTAGTACAGTACAATGCACTCACAGTACACTTGCCTCCCCTCCTGTGCAGCTACTTAGGTAACTCTTTTTTGTACATTTTCCGTCAAGCTACAACAATTACTAGATTTTCCTTCTTTTTATGGTTCTTTATAACGTGGTACATTGAAACTTACCTTGTTGTCTGTATTAGGTTTTTCTTTTCTCTTTTTTTTTTTTGTATTTTGAGTTGTGTATCTATGGTATTTATTAATTTTTGTTTTCTTTGTCATATCTTTACAAATCGATACACTTAAACTTATCCTTTGCACTATATATTTTTTTTTATTGTCATTACATCTATCGTTACCTACTCTTTGAATTTTTATATCACATTACGCACAGACTGACCTCACTTCCCTTACTCTTTTCGCATCATTAATCGTCCGTCTTGTAACATTTTCCTACAAATATATGTTTTTGTGCCCTACATATTTTACCTCTTGCCGTACGAAAGCTATTATTACTGTTTTTCGTCAATCTTCGGTACCTGACTATCTTTTTTTTTTTTTTTTTTTTTTTTTTGTCATCCTCCGTCTTGGCACACAGCAGTTAACATTTATTCAGCATCTTATCAACCACTGCTCCGCCCGACATGGAACAGCACTTACCTTTCGTTATATTTTTTCTACCTGCTCCTTTTGATTATCTTCCACCACCTTGCAACACACAATATTGTATTCCCCTCTCAGTTAGCTTTAGCCTCTCTGAACATAGTACTGTACTTTGCTATCATTACCTTAATTTATGTTCTTTATTTTTTTTATTTCCGTCTACACTGTTACTCAGAATTCAACACTTCTCATTCAGTCACAATATCTCACTACATAACACTGTACTTATCACCATTACTCTTATTTTTTTTTTTTTACATCTATCTCCTTCTACCTTCTCATACATTAATCACCATTTCACTTCTGTTTTCTGTACTTTTCTATTTTTTACCATCTTCCCCACACAACATTTCATATTTACTCTTATTTTCTATTCTTTGCATCCATCTCTTCCCACCTGATGTATTAACCATCATTTCACTTCAATTTTCTGTATTTTTTCGACGAATTTTTTTACCACCTTTCTCCTCACCATTTCATATTTTCTTTTCCAGTCAACAGTACTTACCACCATTGCCTGTATTTACTTTCTCCCGCTTTTCATACATTAGTTACCATTTCGCTACTACTTCCTCTATTCTCTTCGATTGCTTTCTATCACTTTCTCACGCACCATTTAACATTTTTTTTCCTTTCAGTCAACAGCACCTTAACACAAAGCAATTCAACCTTACCTATCTCATCCTCTAAGATGCCTTTCACACGAGCACCTTCCTTCCTTCACTGATACCGACCAGCTGACAGACGCATCGACGAGCTGGGAAGGAACGTCTTGTTTTTGCTGGCACGGAAGCTTCTCCACGATGTTTGTGTGATGATTCCCCGTGTTATCATTGCTCCTTGCATCAGATCGCGCCGGGAAGGAAGGAGGGAAGACGCCACGGGGAAAAAGCCTTTAGATTAGACGCGAGATAGGGGGGAATAATGATATGCAAACAGCCGGGAGCCAAGAGATAAGCGGAGTTGAAGAGGAACAAACGGGAAAACAAAGACGCCTGATGAGATAAGGAGTGGGTGTTAGGGAGTTGAAAGAGGTACAGACGAGAAGGGAGAGGAATAAAAGTACCTGCGACTAGTACAGACCAGTAAAAAGAAAGGAATGTACCATATGAGCTAGTGAAGGAAAAAAAAGTGTACAAGTTAAGTAAAAAAGGGGAAAAAAATAGTTTACCTACGTTTTTTAACAAAAAAGTTTGAGTGTGGATAGGGAGTCTGGTTGATAAAAGTAAGTCAGCATGCAAAAGTCTGTGACGAAGCACACACGAAAACAGAAAAAAAAAATGTGTAAATAGGAAACAGAAATCATGGAAAAGTCTTGACAAACGTGAAAAGTCCACATGGAATCAACAAAAAAAAAAAATAAGTAGAACGATGACGCCATACACCAAAAGAAAAAAAAAAACGAAAAAAACAGAAAATTTCTTCTATATTTGCATTAGCCATTAACAGCATTGGTTTAATGACGCAGGGGCTGCAGAGTGAACCAGAAACGATATTAGTGGAAAAGACAAAGGCGGGGGGATGGCTGTGAGGTTCAGGAGGAAAAAACTAGAGTCGGTTAGTTTAAATTAGACTCGATTAGGTTAAATTATGCTAGGTCAGATTAAGTTAGGTTAAATTAGGTTAGATATAAGTTAGATTACGTTAGGTTTGTTAAGTTAGATTAGGTTAAGTTAGGTTAAGTTAGGTATGTTAGGTTAGTTTAGATTAGGTTAGGTTAGGTTAAGTTAGGTTAAGTTAGGCTAAGTTAGTTATTTTAGGTTAGATTAGATTAGGTTAGGTTAGGTTAAGTTAGGTTAGATTAGGTTAAGTTAGGTTAGGTTAGCTTAAGTTTGTTAGGTTTGTTAGGTTAGGTTAGGTTAAGTTAGGTTAGGTTACGTTAAATTAGGTTAGATTAGGTTAAGTTAGGTTAGGTTAGATTAAGTTTGTTAGGTTAGGTTAGGCTAGGTTAGATTAAGTTTGTTATCCCTGTCTGGATGAGAATATCCGGTTGGCGGTCTCGATTCGGCTTCTAAAACTATTTTTAAGGAGAATGACCCCAAGTGGGCATTCTCTAGGGGCTGTAGGAGCGTGCAGTGACCTTCAACCATACCGGCAAAAAAGTTCAGTCCCTCCCTAAAGGAT
>NC_087187.1:7770000-7772500 GCF_035594125.1 Scylla paramamosain
AGAACTGTCTCCCTCCTCGCCTCCTCCACAGGTAACGGAAGGTAATTAGGCGGCAGGAAAGTTCCCACGCGTGTCTGAAAGTCTGTTTTATGTGTGGCTGGAAAATTATGCACTCGGGAAGTTAACATATGCTCGAATATTTCCCTCTAAACGCAAGATATTTTGGCATTGTTTTGAATAAATTACGAGTGTGTATTGTTCCCATTGGTAATGATGCGTTTTGTATTCTGTTGTATTTTCTATTTTGCGTCACGTTGAAATTCCCTCTTTGTCAGTGAAATTATTAAGGAAAGCATAAAAAGTATTGTTTCGGAAAAAAAAAATTATAGGTACGCTTTGTTTTCCTTTGTTACCTCGCCCTTTTTTTTTTTTTTTTGTCGTATTTTGTATTTTGCGCCACGTGGAAATTGCCCTTTTGTCAATAAACTAATTAACGAGCTACTGTGGGATGTACATGAGAGGTAATGCCCGGTGAACGAGCTTGTCCATTGTACTATATTTGTTTTATTATTTGTTTTAATACCCCAGTGACATAGAAGACGTGATCTGTAAGTGGAATACTCTCTCTCTCTCTCTCTCTCTCTCTCTCTCTCTCTCTCTCTCTCTCTCTCTCTCTCTCTCTCTCTTTAAAAAAAATAACACGAAAAGTGACAGTTGGCTAATAACAAGAGGAACAAATATTTGTGAACTTTCCGTCCCCTCGTGGCCAGCTTCGGGGATACGGGGAAAAAAAGTTTAATTTCCTTTCCTTCTTTTTTTCTATAAAAGGAACATATTGGGCGAAACTGTCATCACGTCGAGGAATCAATATCCCTGTGTGTGTATGTGTGTGTGTGTGTGTGTGTGTGTGTGTGTGTGTGTGTGTGTGTGTGTGTGTGTGTGTGTGTGTGTGTGTGTGTGTGTGTGTGTGTGTGTGTGTGTGTGTGTGTGTGTGTGTGTGTGTGTGTGTGTGTGTGTGTGTGTGTTTGTAAATTTGACAGACCATCCATGTGCGTGCATGCGTGCGCCTTGAAGTTAGGAAGGGAGGAGGAGGAGGAGGAGGAGGAGGAGGAGGAGGAGGAGGAGGAGGAGGAGGAAGGGGGGAAGGCAAAGGTAGGGGTGGGGTAAAAGGAGGGATAGAAGAGAAAAAGGAGGGGATAGGAGCAGTAGTAGTAGTAGTAGTAGTAGTAGTAGGAGGAGGAGGAGGAGGAGGAAAGAGAAGAAAGATGTAGGAGGTGGCAGTTGAGGAAGAGAGAGAGAGAGGGGGGAGGGTGGCAGGACTAGAAGCAGCAGCAGGAAACAGTAAATCGCGCAGGTTTCCAGGTCGCACAGGGCCGAGGTGAAATGAAGTTTATGCGACCAGGTTAATGAGTGCTGGAGGGGCAGCCACACCTCCTGCACCCCCTTTCTCTTTCCCTCCCATCCACCCTTTCCCATTCCTCTTCCCACTTACCCCCTTCCCCTCTTCTGCTCCACCCACTGAGACTGCGCCATCAACACACCACTCCTGCCACACTAGTTCACCTGAATGTCCCCTTCCTTCCTTACTTCCATTCTTCCCTCCTCCTTTTCTTTCTTCCATCCTTTTCTCTTTGCTTCCTTCTATCGTTCCTTTCTTCCTTAATTCATTTTAGTCTTACTCCTTTTCTTCCTTCCTTCTTTTCTTCCTTCCTTCCTTCCTTCTTTATTTCCTTTCCTTTTTTCCTTTCTCTTTTTCTTCCTTCCTCTTACCGTCTTTCCATCACGTGTTCATTATTTTCAGTCCTTTGTTTCTTTATTCCTTTCTTTCATCCCTCCTCCTTTGATTCCTTCATTTATTTCAATCTTCCTCCTTTCCTTTCTTCATTTCTTTCTTTCATTCTTCCCTCCTTTTTCATTCCTTCCTTTTTTCCCTCCTTCCTTCCTTCCTTTCTTCCTTCTTTCCTTGCTCTCATCTTGCTTTTCATTCCTCCATTCCTATCCATCTCTTCTCTTACCCCTCACTTCCTTTCCTTCCAGTTCTCTCTCTCTCTCTCTCTCTCTCTCTCTCTCTCTCTCTCTCTCTCTCTCTCTCTCTCTCTCTCTCTCTCTCTCTCTCTCTCTCTCCCCCCTTTCATCTCTCCACATAACTTTCCTCTCTCTGTATACCCCTCTCTTCCCTTCCTCCCTCTCTGCCTCTCCTCTCACACCAGACGGGGCGTGGCGGGAGGGAGGAGGGGACCCACCAAACTCGGCCCAAAAAGAATATGGAAATCGGTTCCAATTTACAATTATAATCGTAGAAAATGTGAATAAATTGCTGTGTGATTAAGCAGAATATGTCTGTGTTTTCGGGCAAATCCCATGCAGTTTTATGAATTTGGTCTTATTATGTAGCCGCAGTAACTCCGCTTTGGGGAAACTAATAGGCGGTACTCGAGCCACATTCATTTAATGGCGCCTGCATTGTGGATTGCCGGGATGAGGATGACTATGAGGCTGAGGTTGGTATTGCACCCTACAATAACAGTGGTGATGATAATGAGAACAATAATAATAACAA
>NC_087187.1:7775000-7797500 GCF_035594125.1 Scylla paramamosain
CTCCTATCCTGCCACTCCCTGAGGTTTCCAAACACTGGCTAAGGGCCCCTGTTGTTCTATGATGGTGTCTTGAGGGCGTCAGTGCCACTACGTTCGAGGCGTTCACAAAACAGAGAGGGTGAAGGGATTTGGTTATTTGTTTATATGACTGTTTTTGGTTTCTCCTTTTTAAGTTATTTATTTACTTGTCGTTTTCAAAGTGCATTTCTGAATTTTTTTTTCTTGTTCTCTTTTTTTCAAGTTCTCTTCGACTACTACTACTACTACTACTAATGATAATAATAATAATATTAATAATAACAACATGATAATTTTACATGGCCTGCTGACCAAGAAAGTTACTTAGCAAAAAAGATATATATATATAACATAACAGTTTGCCATATATATATTTCTCCTCTCCTTTATCTTGTTCTCGTTGTTCAAATTATTTTCCTTCTCCTTGACAAAAAAAAATAAAAAAAAAAAAGCAATGGGGGGCAACAGAAGAAGAAAGAATAGAAGAGGCAGTAGAAGAAGAAAAGTTACAAACCTTACATTGCTTCACCACGCACTTCACACCCTCACCGGGCAAAAGGCGATGACAGTAAGGAGGCGGAGCATGGGTGAAGGTGCAACAGGAAAAGTATTAGGACGTGTTAATAAGCAAGTAAAGCCAGGATGAAGGGAAATGTGCTGGCGCCGCTAAGGACGCAAATATAATTAAGTCTGCGGCGTTATTGGGCGTCCTTGTGGTAATGTTGGGGCGTGTGGGTTGGCCTCTTTGCGCACCGCGGTTTCCATTAGGGCTTTATAGCGGGTGGAAAAAAAAAAAGTGAGGGTTAGAGCGCACAACCTTCAGCGTCGAAATAAAATCCATAATATATACATGGAACCCGTTCCTTTCTACCTCCACCTTCCACAGGCTCACCGAACGCGCCGTGAAGAAAGAAAAAAAGAAAAAAAGGTGGATGTATTGATTTATATTGGAGAAAGATTGTTGAGTATGGGTAAAAAAAATATATGTTTGATTCTGACTTTCTATTCACAGTGCAGGAGAAAGTGGATCTACAGATGTAGTACGAGGAATGAGGTTTACTGTGAAAAGCTAAAAGAAAAAATATACAATAAACAAATAAATAAAGTGATAAAAGTCTTGGAGGTTGACGTATAGATTCAAAATGATATTGAAAACTCGTCAGTCAAGTTTACTTTACTTGTTCAATATTACCTTCACATCCAGGTGTAAATAAATGAATAGTAAACATTGAAATCACTGCTGAAAATATAGGTTATCTCAGCTCTCAGGTAGTTTCAAGGCGCGTGAGCACCGAATATTCTGTTGCTTACACGAAAAATAGCATGAATAATATAAAAAGGAGGAATATTAACATAAAACTGTTAAACAAACACTTGAATACCAAAAATATTTATATATTTTACTTATCCTGGGCACTATATTAATATTCAGTGAAAAAAAAGAAAAAAAATTGTTGAGTAGTATGAAAACCCTAAGAAAATGAAAAGGAAAAAGAAACCAATATATACATATCAGAAAATATTGTACGAGTTGCATGAGTCAGAGCTTCAGTAGGAAAATGGAGGAATAAAAAATAGATGTTGCACTTAAGAAATACTTTACATGAACATACGAAAGAACGAAGACAGAAAAACAACGCAAGAAGAGAGGATACCACACGAAAACATAAAGAAAAAAAAATTGCCAAAAGAAAAATAATATCAAAAAGAAAAAAAAAAACATCCGTGCCGAGAAGAAAAAATATCGTACAAAAGCATACGAAACAAGATAGAAATAGAAAAAGAAGTACCAAGAGTTAGGCACACAAAGCAAGATAAAAAAAAAGAAAAAAGAAAACATCCTACCAAGAAGAAACGTTATCGTACCAAAACATACGAAATAAAATGAAGAGAGGGAAAAAGAGGAAGCGAGGCTGGACAGATGGAGGTGTAAGGGAATGTCGGTACGTAGTGCAAGGGATATCATACGATGTCATATGAAACAATATGAAGAGAGAGAAATAGAGAGAGGAAAAACATCGAACCAAGAAGTAAAGACATACAAAACAACATAAAGATAGAAAAAAAAAAAAACAAGAAAGAAAGAAAAAAATTCGTACCAAGAAGAGAAAGTCGTACAAATGAGAGAAAAAAAAGAAAAACATCGCACCAAGAAGAGAAAATGTCGTACAAATAGAAAAAATAAAGAAAACATCGTACCAAGAAAAGAAAGTGTCGTACAGGTAACATTCCCATACCTGTGTTAAGTGGCGCGACCTCCCACATCTCCTCAGCCGCATCTTTACTATTGGACGGTCATGTATCAGAATTAGCACCTTTAAAATGGTGTGAGGGGCGTCCCTTCATCACCGGGGGGCCGCGGCAACAGCTTCTTACACGCCCATCACTTACCTCTTATGGCCCATCACATTAGCATTGGTCCATGTGGGTAGTATCACCACCAGCCGCTCTCATACCTGTTTATTGATGTGGTACAGGTGTTTGCTCCCCGGGGACTTACTTTAGCAGTGTTATTGGTGATGGTGGTGATGGTGGTGGTAGTTGTGGTCGTTTGGGAGGTGGAGCGGTGTGTGTGTGTGTGTGTGTGTGTGTGTATGTACGTGTGTATTTACTTAGTTCAACTGGACATGGCCTGGGTTACACTCTTGTGCTCCTTCTTTCCTTATCTATATTTGTTCATTTTATTTTTCTGTTTGCTATGTACATACGCTTCTTGCCGTGTGTGTGTGTGTGTGTGTGTGTGTGTGTGTGTGTGTGTGTGTGTGTGTGTGTCTCTCTCTCTCTCTCTCTCTCTCTCTCTCTCTCTCTCTCTCTCTCTCTCTCTCTCTCTCTCTCTCTCTCTCTCTCTCTCTCTCTCTCTCTCTCTCTCTCTTTCTCTTTTACACCGCCAGCACCACCACCACCACTCTACTGACTGATGTGTTTGCGGACAATCCACCACTGGCAGCACCGGTTGGCTGTTTGCTGCGCCATCGTGAATCCCCACCCACGTGAAAATTGCAAGTGAGGTTTCTGAAAAGGTGTAATTTCGCTCACCTGATATGTTCATGCTAGAAGGAGTTAACATAAAAATTTATGAGTTTTTTTTTTCTTTTTTTTTTTTTCGTACTGTTTGTGTAATTTTCGGCGACTTCAGTTTATTTCCCCCTTTTTGGTTGGAGAAGTTTTCGTTTTCGTTAGAGTTAATAGTTGGCTTGAATGTTTTTCTGAGGTATTCATGAGTTTTCTTTTTTTTTTTCAACTGTTAATATGTTTCTTGTGGGAGTATTTAGTAATTATAACAAAGTAAGGAAATTAAATTCTTCAGATGATTCTTATAGTAAGAATTCTCTACCTTTTTAGTGTTAAAAAGCAGGTAAGATATTTATTTATTTTTTTTTTTTTAGAGGAATACCAGAGCAGTTACTTATATATATATATATATATATATATATATATATATATATATATATATATATATATATATATATATATATATATATATATATATATATATATATATAAAAAAGGATTTATATGCATTTTCAGTGGTATAAAAGGAGCAAGTGATTTTCTCGAATAATTTTTTTTTTAATGGACCACTCGTCATTTTCTGCAGTGATAATGGCAGGTATTGCTCTTGATTATACGAGGCATTCCAGAGTCATTATTTAGATGTGAAGGGTGATAAGCTTTCCAGTAGCACGACAGAACGAGGAAGTGGTTTTCTTTCGTGTGTCTTTCTTTTTCCTCAATGTTAATTGTAGCTTAAATGTTCATGTTTACGAGGCAATCCTGCGTGATTATTCAGCCATGAAGTGTTTTTGCTAGTGAGTGTATTTTTGGCAACAGGAAAGACGCGGAGAAAGGTCGTGAAATTGCTGCAATGTGACGGGAGTAAAAAATACGAAAAACAGCGAAACACCTTGACACGAATGGTGCTAAACTTGAAGATCATCAGAAAACATTTGGAAAGATCACGCAGCGTTCATTTTCTCCTCGTAATCTGTTGGTAGTCTGTCGTGCCTCTTTTATTTTTACTCTTTTCTTCCCCCACCCCCCCAAAAAAAAAGGAAAGAAAGAAAAAAATGAATAAATAAACAAAATAAGTAAGATAACGGTCTTTTATTTTTCTCCTCACTTTTCTTCTTTTCCTGCACTATCACATCACGCCAATCACACAGTAAGCGGTAAAAGGAATAAGTGTTTTGGCGTGTTTCCTTTCTGTCATTCGCATCACTCACAGGTCAGTTCGTGGAGGAAGTGGAATGTGAGAATGAGAGCAAGGAGAGTTTCAGTGTTTGAGTGCTGCAGTTCACGCCACGAAAACAGAGACGAATGAGGCGTATCAGGAATATGTTTGGCTGGAAGATGTATTGTGTGTGTGGTGATATGCGTAATTCATAGGTGTTCTTGCTCCTGCTCTTCTTCTTCCTCCTCCTCCTCCTCCTCCTCCTCCTCCTCCTCCTCCTCCTCCTCCTCCTCCTCCTCCTCTGGGTATTCTTAGTTTTACACTTGTTCTTGTTTTTTTTTTTTTATTTTTCTCCCATTGTTTATTGTTTTCTTCTCTTTTGTTCATATTTTCCATGTTATTGTGTTTTTTTCTTATCTTTTTCTTCCGTTTGTTGTTGTTGTTGTTGTTGTTTATTCTCCTCCCTGACCACATCTTTAATATTTTTTTTTCATACCATCGTTTTCGTCGTCTTCGTTCTCCTCCTCCTCCTCCTTTGCCACCACCTTCACCACCACCACCACCTTCCCCGCCGCCACCACCATCACCACCACCAGCACCACCATCACCACTATCTCCTCCAGCTGCTTTACTCGTAGATACGCAAACTTTCAAGCGGGAGTGTATGTTTTCTACTTTTATACATAGTTATATCTTATTTTCCTATTTTTTTTTATCTCTTACGTTGCTCCCCTTTCTCTCTGCTCCTTTGCCTGTTACACTCTCTTGCTTTTAAAAACTTCTCCATTTTTCGCCTTTCGGATCGCCCTTCTTTCTCTTTCCTTTGTGAAGTTTTGGGTGTTCTCGTTTTCCCTTTTTCCTTGCTTCTTTCCTGCCTTTTATTTTGACCCATGTTCTCTCCTTTCTTTTTATTGTAGCTACCTCTTGTTTTACTTTCCTTTACCTATTCCTTTTTTGTCTTTCTTTCATAAGGTCTTTGCAATGGAGCTTGGTTGGGTGAAGTTTTCTTTGCAATTTTCGACACTTGCCTCTCTCTCTCTCTCTCTCTCTCTCTCTCTCTCTCTCTCTCTCTCTCTCTCTCTCTCTCTCTCTCTCTCTCTCTCTCTCTGAGGTTACAAAGAACGTTTTTGGGATAAATATTGCAACTTTATGTTATTGCAAAGTTTTTCTGTTATTTTTTGTCTTTTTCTCTTCCTCAATACCGTCCAGATTCTTCCTTCCTCCTTCCTCCTTCACATCTTACTTCCTTCAGCCTCTCCTTCCTTTCCTCCCGCTTCTCCCTCCTTCCTTCCACCTATCCCTCCTTCCCTCCCGCCTCTCTCCCCTTCCCTCCACCTATCCTTCCTTCCCTCTTTCCTTCTACTCTTTCCTTCTTTCTGTTCTACATCCATCCTTTCCTTTCCACCTCCTGCCTTCCTTCCTCTCCCTCCTTCTATATTTCCCTCCCGCCTTTACTTACCTTTCCTTTCGTTTCTTAGACATGGAATAGCAGGAAGGAGAGAGAGAGAAGGGAAAGAAAGACAAGCAGGGGAGAAAGACATGAGGAGATAAAAGGAAAGAGACAGAAGGACGGACGGGTGATAGGAATGAGGATGACGCAGAAGAGGAAGAGTCGGGAGAGGAAGGAGGGAGAGTCTAAAAGTCCAGGAGGAGAGTCTGTGGTTCCTCACATTTGCCGTGGTGCAACAGAGAGGCTGAAAGGACGGCCTGGAGTTAGTGTATTTATTGTTGGCAAGTTTAGATTAAAGAGCTGCAGGGGTTTTGTGTCTGTGTGTGTGTGTGTGTGTGTGTGTGTGTGTGTGTGTGTGTGTGTGTGTGTGTGTGCGCGCGCCATTTAATCTCTTGTTTTTCAGATTTTTTCTTTGCTGTATGTGTGTGTGTGTGTGTGTAGGTACGTATGTATATTTTACAATGTCACCGCCACTTGCAGGCCTACTGGTTTCGTGCACTTTTTCTGTATGTTCTTATGTTTTTTTTTTTTTTTTATGTTACCTGCTTATGACCTTGTTCTTGCTGCGGCATAACTTCATGGCAGTCTTGACAATGATGAAAATTGTTTAGGGTGGGAAGAAAAACACAAGTAATTTACAATGAAAACTCACCAAATACACGTCATGCAATTATATATTAATTTGAAACCCACATCCGCATTCCTCTTTGCCACATGCACGATTTATTTTTTTAATTAAAAAGACTGGCCAAGGACACAGAAAGGAAAAATAAGCTCTCGATGCATCACTCCATAAAAGTTAATTGTTGAACGAAATTACAAAATGGTGACCAATGTAGTGGCAGACGTGCTTTGATACTCCTAATTATTTTTCTATTTTAGTTTTTCATTTCTAACTTATGATTCGAGTTTTTTTTTTTTAATTCCTCTCTCTTTTTTTTTTTTGTAAGCTGAGGATCATCCCTTGTTTATTCATGTTTGGTTTATTTCTAAGGTTGATCTTCTTTTGGATCAAAGTCACTGCTAACAAACGGATATAGACAAACAGACGTACGATTGTGGCCAGAAATCGAATAACCTTCTGCAATCCCTTCTTTTGTGCTCAGTGCCTCCCCTTGATGCTAAGTCCTCTGATCTGCCGACAGTCTCCTTACAAAACCAGACAATAGGCAGATTCCCTGTAGATCACCAGACTTTTGAGGGCAGCACAAAGCACAAAGGAAGTAAACGTTGCATGTAACTCGACTATTGACCAAGACTATACCAAGCGCGTTTAGTATGATATGTTTCATAGGAAGAATATATACAGTGATTGTCTGCACCATTCTCACCTTTCGCACCCAGCGTACCTCACCCTTTTAATACACACCTCATAAGCTGCCGGACATAAACAGGTACAGGTATTTTTATAATAACGCTCTTGATTTTCCTTGGTATGTTAATGACAGCTGTTGAACATACACATGCACCGCAAAACGCCCTCTCAAACTCACGCCTCAGAGGTTGCTGGGTTTAAGTGTAATTATGTATTTTTTCCCAAGGTTGGTTTATTGCGCTTTACCTTAGAGATATAATGGAGATGGAGGTTATGGTGGGATGATTGAGAAGAAAGCATGGGTGTAAAATTCTCAGTTTGTTTGTGTAACGAAGGTGTCTTTGTGTTCACATTATCTTTATGTGTCATAGATAATACAGTATCGTGATAGAAATTATGAAAGAAAAGGTGTCTTTGGATTAATACCCTTCTTTTGCGTCACAGATAACAACGATAATGATAAAAGTAATAAAAGCGAAGGCGTGTAGGCGTTTCAGGATTAAGGTTCTTCTTTTGTGTCATAGATAAAAGAGTACCATAATATAAAAACAGAGAACTCTTTTACTAATACCCTTCTTTTAGTGTCATAGATAACAGAGTACAAAGACAGATATGGTAAAAGCAAAGGCGTGTATACGTTTCAGAATTAATGCTCTCATTTCCTGTCATAGATAAAAGATTACTGTAACATTAACGAGAAGAGTGAAGGTGCTTTCGGATTCACAGCATAATATTGTGTTATAAAGGAAAGTGTACAGCGGGATGACGTGAAAGGTTGATATGTTGTTAATGCTCAGGATTGAAGTTAATTATAAACTAGTGCAGTCCACCTAAACCTCCACACCTGCCTACCTTCACACAGAAGCACACGCACACACACACACACACACACACACACACACACACACACACACACACACACACACACACACACACACACACACACACACACACACACACACACACACAATCATCATTAACGAATTACCAGCGCGCAACAAGTGTAACAACCCGCCGCGTACTCTCGCCTTGTTTGTGTTGTTGTTCGTGTCCTGACAAGAGTTTACGGTCGCGACCTATCGAACGGACGCCATTCAGAGCGCGACGCAGTTTGTCCTCGTGACAGTAAGAGCCAGCCAGCGCCGCGCCCTGCAGCCGTGACGGGAACACCAAGCAACTTACTAAAGCAACACAACACGCGGCACAATAGTTGCGGCGTCAAGCAGGAAGTACTGACTGTGGCGTGGAGTAGCAGGTCATTTGGTCACCTGTCTGCTCTGATGCACAGGTAACAGCAGCAAAGGGAAAAATTAAGCAGGTACCGTACAGCAACAGGAAATGACTGTAATCAGTATTAACATCAGGAAGAGTAATTTAGATTAGCAGATAACATCCCCGGCTGCTAAAAAAGGAAAAAAATAAAAATAAAATAAAAATAAATAAAATAAAGATGTACAGCTACTCTTTATCCTGTTCCAAAATAATTTGACTCAACGGAGAGATTTACCAATGACACTAAACTCGATGCGTATTATTACACAAATATAATATCGGAAAATTGCACAGGTCCACTTAAAAATAATATAGCGAACTGACGTTTTTATGCAACATTTTGATGAGTTGGAGCTGCTGTTTGATCATTTGCCGAGGCTTTCCCCAGTAACGTGTGGTGTTCATTTGCAGTATTGTCAATTACCCATTACTCCCAGCGCCTGCCAGTGGTTGCCTGCGTCCATTAGATCACTGCCTTTGGTCATGTGTCTCTTATTTCCATCCTGCAAAATTGTTAACAGTAAATCTTGAAGTGCTTTTTGCCAGTTGGAATAAACTTCTGCTCATGAATCATCTATTATGCATCACCTGTTTTCAGAAATCATGTCACTCACAGATGTGTTGCCTATAAATCATTCGTAATCATCTGCTACTTCCAAACCATCCACTACACATCACCCGTTGCCCACAAATCACCTTATAACTCGCCTTTTACTCACAAATCATCTGTTATAAATCATGCATTGCTCCCAAATCATCACTTACTCTTAAATATGTCAATCACAAGTCCAGTAGCCACAGGTATTGCCAGCGACTCATCGACCGCTTGCTATCAAGTCACAAGTGTCACTCATCCACCGTGCCAACAAGTCCACAAATCATCCACTGCTAACAACACTTCTAACTGTAACCTCTAACTGCTAACACCATGTATCACCGTCCATCACAGCTATGTCCGCAACCTCACCCACCTGTAAGTGACGCGATTACCTGGCTGGGGGAGTGGCGCCTCAGCCTCACCTCACCTCACCTAACCTAACTTAACTCAACTCACCTCACTCACTTCACCTCACCTCACTTCACCTCACCTAACCTCAACACACCACACCTTACCTTTACCTTCACCTGGGCTACCTCCTCCTCCTCCTCCCCATCCTCCTCTTCCTCCTCCTCGTACCAGGGCAGCGCGTGTGTCGTCAGCCTTAAGACCAGGTTTACGACCCACCTGTAATGCGAGAGAGAAATTCTGCAGGTACAAGAGCCTCCTTCCTCACCCCGAACGCCGTCCTTCCCCCCCCCCCAACTTTCCTCCTCCTCCTTCGCCGCCGCTGTTCCGCCGGACCGCAACCTCTTATTTCGTGCCTTCTTTTTCCTTCTTCCCGCCGAGTCTGCGGCTTAGCGTCTAATCCACGCGCCGAGGCGGAGTGTGGCTTCTTCATTTGTTTTAGTTGTGGTTGCTTTTTGTTTTGTGTTGTTTTATTTACTGATTGATAAAGGTTTTGTCATGCATGTTCCGTGTAGCTTTCTTGTCTGTTTTAGTTGTGGCAGTTTGTTTGTTTGTTTGATTATTCTATTTATTCATCTTATTCGTCACTCGTTTTCCGTGTTTACTTGTGTTTATTTCATCTAATTTTTGGTGTGTTTTCAAGGTTCGTCCATTTTCTATATATGTTTTTTTTTTTCAGGTTTGTACAGGTTTCGTGTATTGTGTGTGTGTGTGTGTGTGTGTGTGTGTGTGTGTTTGTGTGTGTGTGTGTGTGTGTGTGCGTGTGTGTGCGCGTATGTGTGTGTGTTTGTTTTGTTGTAGTTGATTTATTTTCCGTTATTTGTGTCAAAGGTTGTTCACTCTTTGTTTTGATTTTCTAACAAACTGGTACACGCTTTCTCACTTTATTTAATTTAAATTATTTTTTCTTTACTTTCTTACGATCGTCACCGGTTGTTGACTTTCCATATTCATATCTCACTATTTTCCATTTTAACAGAATAGCATTTTTTTTTTACTTGTAATATTTAGATGTAGCCTTTTTTCTTTACCTTTTTATTTTTGTACGCGTTAGCAAAAGTTTCATAGTTACCTTCTGCTTTTATTTGTAAATGTTCCCTCCTTTAATTTAAAGTCATTGAAAAAAAAAAGTTTCTTTACTAATTTTCTATATTTACTTGTGGCTTTTCCTTATCATCCACTTTTACGAATTGATAGGATTTTCGTCAGTATCTTTTCTTTATTTTTTAGTTAGATTACTTTAAATATAGGTTCTGTATTTGACTTTCTAAATTTCATTAGGTATAACATTTTTTTCTTTCTACGGATTAATAAGGTTTTCGTTTCTGTAATTTCGTACAGTTGTAGGTGTTTTCTTTTCATCAGGCTGGCAAAAGTCGCGTCCGGGAGATCAAGTGTAATCCCCAGTTAATCGGTTTTTACGAGGTTTTATTAATACCATTTATTATGACTTTGGTTTTTCAGATATCAGGATGCATTTATTTATATTGGTTGTGTAGCTCACCTGTATTGTGATATATTATTATTATTATTATTATTATTACTATTGCTGTTATCATTATTGTTACGAGTATTGCTATTTGTCATGGTAAGTGTCCTTTGTCATCGTGAGTGAAAGTGAAAGGAGGTGAGGTATCAGAAAAGGAAGGTATGGAGAGATAAGAGGAAGGTGTTAGGAGGGAAAATTAGGGGGAGGAAGGGATAATATGTTAGGGAGGGAAACCAAGGGAGAACGTATCATGAGAGGAAGACACGAGTGAGGTATCAGGAAAAGAACGAATAGGAAGGTTGGTGCAGGTTATTGGAAGGAGAAAGCAAGGGAGAAATATACAAGGCGACAGGAAGAGAATAGGGAGAAAAAGAGAAGGTATAAAAGGAGGAAGATATGCAAAGGAATGATATCATGGGAGGAAGGCAGAGGGAGGAAAGGATATCAGGGAAGGAAGGTAGAGAGAAAAAGGATTGTCAGTAAAAGGAAGGTAATGAGGAGGCATTAAGATATAAGGGTGGTGTGAGAAAGAAAAGGGAAGGTATTAAAGATGGAAGGTAATGAGAATAAGAATTAAGTGTCCTGATGGGAAAGTAGTGGGAGATATTAAGATATTAAAGAATGATATAGGAAGGAGGCGGGGAAGTGCAAGGAGGGGAGGATAACGTTAGGCATTATTAAGATTTCAGGAAGGAGGAGGAGTGAAGGTGTCAGGAAGGAAGAGTAGAGGAAGGCAGGAGTGAGAGATCAGTGAAGGGTCAAGGAAGGGAGACAGGGGAGGTGCGCTGGGTGCTGGCGTGGCATCTGAGAAGTGATGGGTGCGGGGAGCAGACAGCGGGGAGGCGGGGCGTGGGTTGATTGGTAATGAAATAAAGTAGAGAAAGAGAAACAGATAGGGGGAAAAAAAGGGTCGTTAGGAAGCATTATTTTCATCCTGTGTTATCTTTAGTTCCTCTATTTCCTCTTCCCTTTTTTCTTTCTTTTTTTCTATTCCCCTCCTTCCTTTCGACTGTTTTGGATCTGCTCCTGAATTCACCCTCCCTTCTTCTCTTTCTACTCATTCTACATTCTGCTTTTCATTCTCTCTCTCCTATTGTTCCCCCTTTCACCTATTCCTCCCCTCGTGTCCCTGCACTCAGTTGCCTCTCTCCCTCCACCCCTTGTCCTTCCTCTCTCCTTCTCTCCCTACCTCTTTCCTTCACTTCTTATGTATCACGTGCCTCGCCACTCCCTTTATTTATTCCACCTTATTCCCACCTTGCTTCCTCCTCTCTTCCTCTCCCGTGTTCTCATTCCCCTCTTTTTTTTTCCTACCCTTCTTTCCAACCCCTCTTCTCTTATCCATATATTTTCCCCCTCTTCCCCCTTCTTTTTCTCTCTTTCTTCTGTTTCCATGCTCTTCCTCCTACCATCTTTTCTCTCTTTCTTTCTATCCTGCTTCTCTTTCTTTCTCCTCTCACGTTCTCCATTTGTAGTCTTCTCTCGCATTTATCTCCCCCTTTTACTTCCATTATTTCTCTGCTGTTGCTTCCCTCTCCCCTCTCCTCTCTTCTCCTTTCTTTTCCTCGCATGTCTCCTCATCCTCAATCTTCTTTCGCACCTTTACTTCCCCTTTTTTTTTATGCTATGCTGTCCTGTTTCCTTCCCTCTCCCTTTTTCCCTATCGAACACTCACCTCTGCCTGTTTCCCTCTTCCTCTCTGTCCCTCTCTCTTTCTTTCTTCTCGCTCCCCTTGCCGGCTTCTCTCGCGCTCCTGATCACGAAAGAACGGTGTATCAGCCTCAGCCTCTCACGAGAAAGGAAAAACTATCTCATTTTTAGAACACGCACCTCTCTTCGTAAGGTTTCGCAGGGAATGACGTGTGATCAATCGTGACTCTTCCTCTTCTTCTTTTTCTTCTTCTTGTTCTTCTTCTTGTTCTTCTTGTTCTTGTTCTTTTTCTTATTATTATTCATCTTGTTCTTGTTCTTGTTCTTGTTCTTCTTCTGCTTGTTGTTGTTGTTGTTGGTGGTGGTGGTGGTGGTGTTGGTGGTGGTGGTCTTGGTGGTGTTGGTGTTGGTGGTGGTGTTTTGTTGTTGTTGTTGTTGTTGTTCGTCTTCGTCTTCGTCTTCGTCTTTTTCGCCTTCTTCCTCTTCGTCTTCTTCGTCTTCGTCTTCGTCTTCGTCTTCGCCTTCTTCTTCTTCTTCTTCTTCTTCTTTTTCTTTTTCTTTTTCTTCTTCTTGTCGTTGTTAGTGGTGGTGGTAGTGTTGGTGGTGGTGGTGTTGGTGTTGTGGTGAAGTTTTGTTGTTGTTGTTGTTGTTGTTGTTGTTCTTTCTTTTCTCCTCCTCCTCCTCCTCCTCCTCCTCCTCCTCCTCCTTCTCCTCCTCCTCCTCTTCTTGGACAAGGATACTGACCTTTATTTTTCTCTTAATCTTTAATCATGTATCTTTCACCATCCCACCTTCGACCTACTCCGTTTTTTTTTTCCTATATTTTTTTCTTCCCTTTTTCTTGAGCGTCTTCAGACCATCGCTCTCTGTAGTATTTGTAATTACATTTTCCTTCAGGTCGCGTCAGCTTTTTTTTTTTTTTTGTTACTTAAATTGATTAGATGTTAAGTTGACGCGTTAGCCTTCTTTTTCCTCCTCCTCCTCCTCCTCCTCCTTCTCCTTCTCCTCCTCCTCTCCTTTTTCATCTTCCTCTTCATCGTCCTCTTCTTCATATTCCTCTTGTTCCTCCTTCTTTTCCTCCTCATCTTTTCTTCTTCTTCGTTCTCCTCCTCATCATCCTCATCTTTTCTTCTTCTTCTTCTTCTTCTTCTTCTTCTTCTTCTTCTTCTTCTTCTTCTTCTTCTTCTTCTTCTTCTTCTTCTTCTTCTTCTTCTTCTTCTTCTTCTTCTTCTTCTTCTTCTTCTTCTTCTTCTCCTCCTCTTCCTTTACGTACTTATATTTCTTCCTCCAGTTCGTATTCCTCTTTCTTCCCTTTCTAGTATTCTCCTCCTCCTCCTCCTCCTCCTCCTCTTCCTCCTCCTCCGCCTCCATCGCCCACCCCTTCCTCTCGTCTCATACCTGTGCCACATCATCTAAAGGTGTGTTAATCCGGCACACTTCAGCAGCACCTGTGTGGCGTGACAGTGTAATCAGTCTCGCCCGCCTGAAGGAATGGAGAGGCTTTGTTGCTGTGATTCATTGATTGATTGTGTGTGTGTGTGTGTGTGTGTGTGTGTGTGTGTGTGTGTGTGTGTGTGTGTGTGTGTGTGTGTGTGTGTGTGAGCCTGTATGTGGATTGTCTCTGCTTCCTCCTTACTTCGATTTGCAGGGGAGCAGTGCTTGGGTTAGGTTAGGTTAGGTTAGGTTTGGTTAGGCTGATGCTTTTCATGTTTAAATTTTTTTTTTCTGTTTTACTTTGTTTTTCTTGATATCCTTCTTCTTCTTCTTCTTCTTCTTCTTCTTCTTCTTCTTCTTCTTCTTCTTCTTCTTCTTCTTCTTCTTCTTCTTCTTCTTCTTCTTCTTCTTCTTCTCCTCCTCCTCCTCCTCCTCCTCCTCCTCCTCCTCCTCCTCCTCCTCCTCCTCCTCCTCCTCCTCCTCCTCCTCCAAGTCACGTGTGCTCTTTATACATGCGTACTGTGTAACAACAACAACAGAAAAAAAAAAATAATACTGGGTAGATATTTCCGAGCCAGGCTGAAGAACAGGTATTGCAACGACCCCAAACACACACACACACACACACACACACACACACACACACACACACACACACACACACACACACACACACACACACACACACACACACACACACACACACACACAGACTTACACAGACACGCACACACTCCTTCTTCCCCAGTATCACATAAACACTTAAACTTGCACAATTTTTAATGAGGAAAGGCTTGATGCAGAGGATGGGTCGCCGCCCCCCTTTATCCTCCCTCCTCCCACCTCCTCCCTCTCACGCACGGCCACTGACACACCAGCTGGAACTGCGCTGGTCTTCTTAATGGGTGTGGGAAAAGTGTTTAATGACTTGGTTTCTAACTTTATCTGGTTTCTAAGTTATATTCCTAAACCATAAGTTTCTTTGTGGCTGAAAAATGTGTTGGTACATAGACTAATTAATTTTTCAGCTTCACAATGAGGTGATGTTGTTGTTGTTGTTGTTGTTGTTTGTGTGTGTGTGTGTGTGTGTGTGTGTGTGTGTGTGTGTGTGTGTGTGTGTGTGTGTGTGTGTTGTTGCGGGCTTCGTTTAGCATTATGGTGTAGAATGGATAAAGAAAAGGATTTTTTTTTTAGCATTTATGTTGTGGTTAAGGAATTTTTCAGCTTTTTTTTTCTTTGGGCATATCGAGTTTCTGTACTAGTTTTGTTAATTTATCCATATTTTCTCTTTTTATCTATTCATTTTATCATTTCATTACTTTTGTTAATGTAAGAGCGGCTAAACTCATGAAGTAGCAATAAATAATATGTAATTTTGAAATTGTGCGAAAGAAAACCTTCAAAACTGGTATTTCCGAACGCATATTGTTTTTCTTTTCGTCAATTATTTTACCTACATTTTTTTGTTCTTGTTCTTAAAGGACATAAATAGATCTCCTGAAGTGGCTGCATTTTTCTTTTCCCAGTATAAGATTTTTCATGGAGGGAAATATCCATTTTTTATAGTCTCACATTTGTTGATTCTCTCTTTGTTGTGGTCTGGAATATGAAATACCGTCTTTTCTTTCCTTTTCGTAGTTCTAATACAGAAAGTGTAAATTCCAGAGAGCCTTTTGGGATACACATGTTGTTCAGCTATTTCAATATTCCTGGTATTTCTCTCAATTTCAGCGACGCAAGTAGATCCCCGAAATTCGTAAAAAAGCTGCACTTTTCCAATTTTTATTTGTTTTGTTTTCATATATAAATTTTTCATAATCGACGGCCTTTTTGGAGTGCGTTTTTCCATTATTTTTTTTTTTCTGCTCTCAGTCCGCTCACCTCATGATGGGGGGTCTAAATCGCGTTTTTAGTACACTCCACATTTTGTATTTCAGGATATTTTTCCCCGCCTGGCGCTGGCATAATAATCGCAAACAAATAAAAGCCTCTAAAATGGAAAATGCGTAGTGAGTCTGTTGGGAATATTACGATGAACCCACAGGACACACACACACACACACACACTTTTATTTCGCAAATTTATTTCAAAATTATACACGAAAGAAAATGTAATGAGAGAAAATAGGACGGAAAAAAGTTAAAAAGTAAAAAAAAATGAAATACAAAGAAGTATTAGATTAAAATAAATCTTAAAAATCTCATAGAAAACAAAGATTTTTTAAAAGGTATAATGAGAAAGTGAAAAGTAAATGTACGTAGAATAAAACAAGAAGACTGGGATTTGAAATGTGACGGAAATAGATGGAACAGAAAATGGATGGAGGAGAAAATTGAGTAGAAAATGTTTAGATAAAAGAACGAAAAAAGCTCAACAAAAAATGTAAAGAAAATGCGAGGGAAAAATCAAAGATAAAAGTAAAAATGAATCTAGAAATCCACATCAAAATATTTATGTATTAAAAAAATAATAATGATAATAAATAAATAAATAAAGAAAGAAAGAAAAATAAGAAGAAAGAAATGTCAATTTGATTTGACAAGGAAAGAGCAAAAGGTCGACTCACGAACTAAATTACTTTTCGATTTTTAGTTCTATAATTATCTTGGTGCGGGAAACCATGTGATATTTCTTCTCTATTTGCATAAGGTTTTGGGAATGGATATAGGTCTCTCCTCCTCTTCCCCCTCCTTCTTATCATCATCATCATCATCATCATCATCATCATCATCATTATCATCATTATCATCATCATCATCATCATTCTCATCATCATCTTTATCATTCTCATCATCATCTCTATCATTCTCATCACCATCTTTATCATCATCACCATCACCTATTTCTTTTCGTCTCCTTTACACCTTCTCCTCTTTCTTCTTTGTGTTTTTTCTTCGTCTTCTTCTTAATCATGTTGTTGTTGTTGTTGTTGTTGTTGTTGTTGTTGTTGTTGTTGTTGTTGTTGTTGTTGTTGTTGTTGTTGTTGTTGTTGTTGTTGTTGTTGTTGTTGTTGTTGTTGTTGTTGTTGTTGTTGTTGTTGTTCTTCTTCTTCTTCTTCTTCTTCTTCTTCTTCTTCTTCTTCTTCTTCTTCTTCTTCTTCTTCTTCTTCTTCTTCTTCTTCTTCTTCTTCTTCTTCTTCTTCTTCTTCTTCTTCTTCTTCTTCTTCTTCTTCTTCTTCTTCTTCTTCTTCTTCTTCTTCTTCTTCTTCTTCTTCTTCTTCTTCTTCTTCTTCTTCTTCTTCTTCTTCTTCTTCTTCTTCTTCTTCTTCTTCTTCTTCTTCTTCTTCTTCTTCTTCTTCTTCTTCTTCTTCTTCTTCTTCTTCTTCTTCTTCTTCTTCTTCTTCTTCTTCTTCTTCTTCTTCTTCTTCTTCTTCTTCTTCTTCTTCTTCTTCTTCTTCTTCTTCTTCTTCTTCTTCTTCTTCTTCTTCTTCTTCTTCTTCTTCTTCTTCTTCTTCTTCTTCTTCTTCTTCTTCTTCTTCTTCTTCTTCTTCTTCTTCTATTGAATTCTACTGCAGCCATCGTTACCTGCTCCAGGCCATCACATCACAACTGCTCATCTCAGCCCAGTGTCTGTCCTACCCTCTTTCACCGTCCCTTGCTTGTCATTCCATTAATCTAATTGTCCACCTGTTATCTGTTCCAGGTATGACGTGTCTTTTTCACGTCCTTTTTTTACTTCTTTTTTTTTATTGGGAAGAGATAAGAAAAAAACTGGGAACTAAAAACTGAGAGAGAGAAAAATAAAATAAAAAGAAAACATCCAGTCTCAATAAGAAGTAATTAACCCTAATGTGCAAATTCTAATAGACTCTAACACTCGACACGTGCGTCACACGGAAACATGTAACACCTGAGCCCATGAAGATAGGAAAAATATCACAAAAGTAAATAAAAAAACATGCGTACGAGTGGGGTCGTGTGGATGGCGTGGGAAGGCGGCACGTGGCTCTTAGTGGACCCTGATCCTGGTCCCTAAGCCTCGTAAGTCAAGCCGGAGGACCCCTGAAGCTTACCCTTGAGGCTTGGAGAAAATAGGTAGAAATCTAGATTTGCATAAAGGCGAAAGTCATGCCGTCTCAAATATACCCAGCTGGACTAACGCCAAGTGGCCTCAGGGATTATTTCAAAAGCCTTTCAAGTTAAGATTTATTTAATTTGAGTCCAGGTGGCCGCGCCCGGGGACAGCGAGGACAGTGAATGAGAGATGCGTCGCGCCGGGGAGAGACTGTGTGGTGTTGCAGAGCGCCGGGCATGTCTCCTGAATAATCAAACTTGAAGTGACGGGCGTATGTGTGCTGTGGCGGAGTAGGTGGGCACGCGTGTTGTGTGTGAGGATTATGTGTGTGTTTGGTGGGGGAGTGCGCGTGTGTATGAGGGGGGGCGATTGGGGGGTCTAGTTTGGGGGGGGCGAGTGGGTGGGTGTCTTAACCGGTTTCTGTTTATCTATTTGCATTTTCACTGAATCTTTTATGTAGGGAGAGTGGCCAAGAAAAAAATAAAGTAAAGAAAATAACAGGAAGAAAGGGGGAAGGAGGCATGCAGTTAGCAGATTCGGAAGAGCAGCAACTATAAGTGAGATTCGTAATGTCGCGTTTCTATCATTTTTTCTTTAGATTATGTATACTGTTTGCATATACTACTTCTGTTAATGTATTCCACTGATCTACGAGTATTGCACCATTGTCTCTGTGTGTGTGTGTGTGTGTGTGTGTGTGTGTGTGTGTGTGTGTGTGTGTGTGTGGAGGGAGATGATATGTATGCGTGCCCGAGGGGTGGAAGGGGTGGGATGAATGTAGTTGTGGTTGTGTGTGTTGGGTCGGTGATTAAGTTTTTTTTTTTTTTTTTATGTAGGAAGGACACTGGCCAAGGGCAACAAAAATCCAATAAAAAAAAAAAATGCCCACTGAAATGCCAGTCCCATAAAAGGGTCAAAGCAGTGGTAGAAAATTGATGAATAAGTGTCTTTAAACCTCCCTCTTGAAGGAATTCAAGTCATAGGTAGGTGGAAATACAGAAGCAGGCAGGGAGTTCCAGAGTTTACCAGAGAAAGGGATGAATGGTTGAGAATACTGCTTAACTCTTGCGTTAGAGAGGTGGACAGAATAGAGGTGAGAGAAAGAAGAATGTCTTGTGCAGCAAGGCCACGGGAGGAGGGGAGGCATGCAGTTAGCAAGATCAGGAGAGCAGTTAGCATGAAAATAGCGGTAGAAGACAGCTAGAGATACAACATCGCGGCGGTGAGAGAGAGGCTGAAGACAGTCAGTTAGAGGAGAGGAGTTGAGACGAAAAGCTTTTGATTCCACCCTGTCTAGAAGAGCAGTATGAGTGGAACCCCCCAAGGCATGTGAAGCATACTCCATACATGGACGGATAAGGCCCTTGTACAGAGTTAGCAGCTGGGGGGTGAGAAAAACTGGCGGAGACGTCTCAGAACACCTAACTTCATAGAAGCTGTTTTAGCTAGAGATGAGATGTGAAGTACACTTGTCACTGTGTGTGAATAATAAAACGAAGGTCAACGGAGAGGTAGCACATGTCCACTGCTTCTTCCCTCCCCCCCACACAATCCCTTCCTTCCTAGCCAGCAGCCTTCAGCACTCGGACACTCTCTCATCCTCGCACCACAACACTCAGAAGCCCTCATACGTTCAAACATTCACACCCTCACACCCGGACACCTTCACAACCTCACACCCTCACACCGCAGCACCAGACTCATCAAGCACATGACACGCCTACAGCCTCCCCCTCCCCGCTCCATTCTGCCATGATCCCTGCGTTACCCACCCCCCGACTCCACTCAGCCACTCCCTCCTCGTTCCACCCACCCACCCACCCACCCACCTAGCTCTTGATCTTCCCATCATCACCCACTACCACCCACCCAGACCTGTCTTACTCTGCCCTGATCCTCTTCATCCCCACACACACATCCACGTATCACCTCCCCTCCCTGTTTCCACCCCGCCACCACCACCACCACTACCATCACGCCCTTCCACGCCCCGCCCATCTGCTGTGATCCTCCCGCCTACCATCCAAATCCCGCCAGACGCCCTCCCTGACATCATTATGGCTTTTCTCCGCCTCATAAAATAAATATGTCACTCTGCGTTGTATATAAAAAGTGAAAGATGTACCGCCATGCTCTCAGTATCTCAGCGTCACCACGGGAGCATGTGATAGCAGAAGAACACGCTATGAACACGTTATACTTGCTGTGATGGTCAAGACGCGACGACATATTTCTCCGTGATTGATTCAAGTGTTCCCGTGTTGGTCAGTCAGTGTGTCTCGACCTCCCAGTCAGTCCTCACGCTGTTCTTCCCCTGCCTTCCCTTCCAGAATAACACGCTATGAACACATTATACTCCCTGTTATGGCCAGGACATGAAAACATATATCTCTGTGATTGATTTAACTGTTCTCGTGTTCGTCAGTCAGTGTGTCTCGTCCTTTCAGTCCATCCTCACGCTGTTCTTCCTCTGTCTTCCTGCCACGCCTCCTCCTGTGTTTATTCATGCCGTTTGATGCTCTCCTGTGGTACGCTGTGGCCGTGTGTGCTTCTGACGGCGGCTACTCATTAGGGAATATTCAAGTCCGCTGAAGGAGACATGATGGGATTGGGACATGCATGGCTCTATTTTTTTCGTTTTCCTTGTGTTATATATTGCAATGTCTCTCACGCACTGCTGTCTACTTTCTGTAATGTCTCTTTCTTTCTCTTCAGCATTTTTCCTTCATTTTTCTTCCTGTTTTGATTTTTTTTCGTTTTTTTTTCTGCCGTTTTCTTTCGTTTCCTTCTTTTTCTCTCTCTGTCTCTCATCATCTGCACCAATGTATTTTCTCTTACTTTCTCCCTTTATCTTCGGCTTTTTTTCCTTTCCTCCGTTGTTTTTCTCTCCTTTCCTTCCCTTCTGCTGCAGTGTATTTTCCCTCTCACTTCCTCCTTCACTTTCAGCTTTTTTTCCTCCCTTTCTTTTCCTAGTGACATCCCCTCCTGTCTCTTCCTCTCTCTTCTGTTGCTCTTTCCTTCTTTTCTTTTCTCTTCTCATCTTTTGCTTCCCTTCTTCTCTCCTACATTCATTATTTACTTCACTACCTTTCGTTGTACTTAATTTTCTTTTTTCTTTTTCTTGTTTTTCTTCCCAGCCGCTAATTTTATACTTTTTATCTATTTCTCTCTTTATTTCACTTTAGTTTAATTCTTCCTTCACTAATAATCGCTTTCTTTCCTCATTTCTTCTTTTATATTTTTTTCACCTTTCATCCGCGCTGTTTCTTCTTTTCTCCTGTTTTTCATTTTCTTTCCTCTGTCCTTCCTCTCCATCTCTTTCTTTTTTTTTTGCTCTTCCTTGCTTTCATCACTTTCTATTCATTCTCGTCTCTTCCACTTAACTTCTTTTTCCTTTCCTATCCGCCTTACTTTTCAAATTTCTTCCACTTTCCCCTCTTCCTCATTTCCCGTACCTACTCATCGACTTGGTCACATTTCATCTTTTTTTCTTCTTTTTCTTTTCACACCTCATATTTTCCTCCTTCTCTTCTCTTAGATACAATTCTCATTTTTTTTCCCTTTTTATTCTTATGTATGCCTTTAACCCTTTCTCTCTCTCTCTCTCTCTCTCTCTCTCTCTCTCTCTCTCTCTCTTCTCTCTCTCTCTCTCTCTCTCTCTCTCTCTCTCTCTCTCTGTCTCTCTCTTCTCTCTAACTCATCTTTACATCAATCAAGAAAATATACCTGCATTCTAACACACTCACTCACACCTGTCCCTCGCCGCCCAGCTCATGAATATTAAACTCCGGAGGAAGTTTTCACGATTATAAAAGAATCCAAGTTTTCCAGATGGTCCTTCAGCCCGGAGCGATGAGGCAAAGTTATGAGTGGGGAGGTAACCATCGTGGGCTTATTTTTTTCTGTGTGTGTGTGTGTGTGTGTGTGTGTGTGTGTGTGTGTGTGTGTGTGTGTGTGTCACCATCGCATAAGAATATTCAAGAAGCCAGTACGCCTACACATGGCAGTCTCCATAACAAAACATTGCTACATACGTACTTATATCTATTCATAAGCCTTATCCTGAAAATTTATCTAACCTTAGCGTAAAGGTCCTTATTGACTCGATTTTAATAGGCTGATTACCGAGTCCATTCCATTCATGTGAGGAATAGTGTATTTCGATATCTTTTTAAAAATGTTTGAATATGTGGATGGATGGGTGTGTGTGTGTTGGGAGGGTGTGTGGGTGTCAGGCATCTCGCTCACCTAACAGTGCAGGTGTTATAAAAAAAAATGGAAAAAGAAAATCTGGGTTCCCAAAAGATACTCTGCAAAAAAAAAAAAAAAAAAAAAGTTTGGGCTTGTCCGATATTGACGTTGGTGGAGGTGTGCTGTAGGTGTGAGAGAGAGAGAGAGAGAGAGAGAGAGAGAGAGAGAGAGAGAGAGAGAGAGAGAGAGAGAGAGAGAGAGAGAGAGAGAGATAGTGTTGAGGTACCGCGTAGTCTCCTTCCATTGCTCGAGCGTGAAAGCTTCGCCACATCGTGAACACACTCAGCCGTCACAACTTGAATAGAAAACACACGGAAAAACATCATCATTGGGTTACAGTCAAGGCATTCCAGGGAATTACGTCTACTCCAATTATTGTTTTCTCTACCCTCAGGTTCAATGTCACGTGGACTCCCGGTTGGTATGGAA
>NC_087187.1:7802500-7825000 GCF_035594125.1 Scylla paramamosain
TTCTCCACGTATTCTGAGTTCATTGTTGTGTGTATATCAATACGTGGAGTGAACTGTGGACGAAAGGCAGACCAGGACGACACTCACTCCTGCAGCAACAGTGCATCACTCCTCAGCCCAGCGCCTGCTTGGGTGGTTTAGTGTTGGTGGTTCTAGTCTAGGCTGTTAGTGGCAGGGCTGCTCTGAGGCAGCACCATCGCTGGCCAGGGGTGAGTAGTGGTACTGTGTCTCAGATTAATAAGTATAATGTAGGGTTTTAGGTATCTTGTGAAGAACTGTCTTTACTCAGTAATGTATAGATATGTGTTGATATGGTTCTATATTAGAGTGTTATTATTTGGTTGCATTATTACAAGAACCAGTATTATTTTGGAAGTTAATTTGAGTGATAGTTCCCGAGTAACTGTCACCGGAAATAATTAGTTATTGTCATTTGTAACCAGGGTTCTGTTACGTAGGAGGTGCACTGGGACGGTGGAACAAAATTGTCACAAGGACACTGGAAGTACATGTCAAATCGTACTTTGTGTTTATGTATGCCGACCGCGAGGGGGGAAGGAATGTGGGAGCATTGCGTATCAATGAAAGACTACTGACACAGCGAAATGGGTAAGCTGGAGATGTCATGCTAGTGAAAGGGTAGGGTATATTTGTCACTAAGTACTGTATATCTATTCTTATATTTGTGTGTGCTACATCAAATAATCTGTAATCTGTAGGGCAGTTTCCTTTAAGGACTGGTGTCATCAATGGACTTTTTTCCGACATTTTCGTTGCCCTTTGTCAAAGCTCCGTTTACCTGCATAACAGAAAAAAAATATATATTCTAATACCAAGTTATCCGTGCATGAAATTTCGTCTCTCTCTCTCTCTCTCTCTCTCTCTCTCTCTCTCTCTCTCTCTCTCTCTCTCTCTCTCTCTCTCTCTCTCTCTCTCTCTCTCTCTCTCTCTCTCTCTCTCTCTCTCCTAAATAAGAAAGGCGGGAAGACTAGCAATATTTTGTAGTGAGGCAGAAGACAATCCCCTGTTGACAGCAAGGCGGGGAGTGAGCTGAGAAGAGACTCAAAAGTTTGTTTTATAAAATATGGAATAACATGAAGGATTCAGACGAGAAAACGTTAACACCTCATAATGCTTTAAGATTTATATTCCTGACTTGACGGAAGACTGGAGAGGGAAAATATGAAGAAATTGAACGTTAACATTTTCAGATTTCTCGATGATGTATTTTGTTTTCATGTTTGTATTGAAAGCAAAGGGAAGTGAAAATGGTATGCGATTGTTAGAAGTGTCGTTATTATCTGTATTAATTAGCATTTTTATTTTACAATTGCAAGGAGTTAAGTTTACGAATATTAATGAACTATAGATGAATAGCAAATAAATATTCAAAGATAATCTACATATAATCCTGCACATAATGAATTTTTACAAACAGATTAATATTTATCTGTCAAGGAATATTGCAACAGTCGCAGAAGAAACAATGAATAGTGAGACTCACTTGTAAATCTCGCGTTCTCTTACTGAATAATGAATATTGGCATGCATTGGCTGCTGTGCTATCACCCGTCGCTTGCGTCATCAGGTAACACAGCCTGATCCACCTGAACCAATTACGTATCTAGAAAAGAAAAAAAATGACTGAAGCTTATTGTAGGGAAAGTGAAGAAAACGCATTTGTTCCCCTAAAATTCAGCTCATGAAATACGTGAGGAAAGGATGAATAACTCAAGAAGAAGCACTCAAGAAGAAGCCGAATTACTGACAGTTTCCTCTTCCTCCGTTTTATCTCGTAAAAAGTGCATGAAACTTCTGTACATGCTCGTCCAGTTATGAATAAAGAAAATTTATCTGAAGAATTAAAAAAAAATACCTGAGTTTCGCGTGTTTGGGGAAGCGCTATATGAATATTGAAAAAAGTGAGAAAGAGAAAATATATACGTATCTATCCTTATAAAATGAAATTGAGGCTGAAAAATTGGGAAAAAACGGTTACTCTTTTAAATATAGTAAAGAAAACATAAAAACTGCCTTGCGAAACACTTAAAAAAAAACAAATAAAAAAAAAATCGACACAAAAACTTGAAACTGGGCTTGTGAAATAATTAAAAAAAAAAAAAAAACAGAAGATAAGAATCAACATTCATCAAAGAACAAAAAATACACACACATCCACATAGGAAACTCTTCGCCCCGCACTTGCACGCATCAATTACTGTTTCTCTCGCCCTGCCACGTCTCCGCCTCTATCTCCACCATCAGTGTGCCCACAATATCTCGCGCCGGACGTCCCCTCTCCGTTACAGTCCGTGAATATTGTACCAGACGTGTCGAAGCGCCGAAACACTGCCGAAATAAAAATAAAAAAGGACTCGATGTTTCTGTTCGGTCAATCGCTGTTATATGGATGAAGGGATTTTGGGGCGGCGTGGCTTTGTTTGGATACCTAAATACAGAAAAATCGCCTTAAATCCCTGAGTTTGTGTTATTATGGAAGCCTGCGTTCATTGTGTGAGGTTGTGGTGTGTACTGTGTGTGTATGTATGTGTGTGTTTGTGTGTTGTATTTTATCGTGTTATGAATTTGTTGGGTGTAATTTAGCATTTAACGGATAGTGTGTGTATGTGTGTGTGTGTGTGTGTGTGTGTGTGTGTGTGTGTGTGTGTGTGTGTGTGTGTGTGTGTGTGTGTCAGGTGATGCAAACTGGAACGTTAAATTATATTAGTAGTTATCATAATGAGATGACAAATAGAAGGCCAACGATTCTCTTACTTTCCTTCTTTCCATCTTCTTTATTTTTAATTTTTTCCAACGTAACTGTACTAATGGAATGGATGAAATAGGAGTTAATTGTCTCAAAGCCATTTTGACACCGGCGACTCTTGCTGAATAAAAAGTTGTTTTCTAATCCTTTTGTGAGATTGATGTATTTTTCTAACCACGTATCTTTTTTTTTTTTTTTTTCCCGTCCTGTACAAGAGACTAAAACAGAATTTTGTATGTCATAAGATATTTATAGAAAGTATTATCTGATCACACACAAACACATTCTCTCTCTCTCTCTCTCTCTCTCTCTCTCTCTCTCTCTCTCTCTCTCTCTCTCTCTCTCTCTCTCTCTCTCTCTCTCTCTCTCTCTCTCCTCCCCTTTTGACCAGCGTTACAGTTTCACGAATCGTCCCTGTGACTTCCCCCAAACATCTTTCTTCTCTCCCACCCCTCCATCCCTCCATCCCTCCATCCCTCTCATCCATCCCTCTCTCTTCTATTTTCTCCTATCCTTTACAATTTGAGGTTTTCGACCTTCCCCTAAATTATCCAATTTAATTTAACTTCAGTACGGCGCGATTATCATCAGTCAATCATTTAGTCAATCAGTCAATCAATCAATCAGTGCCTCTGTGACCTTTACCTGAAATATCTGATCTACGGGTATGACGCTGTGACCTGTTATCTTTTATCTATTTTTTTTTTCTTATTTCTCGTTTCCCTCCTTTCTTTCATTCTCTCTGTATCCTTTCTTTATCTCGCTCTGTCCTATCTATCTTCCTCCTCCCTCTTCCACTCTGTCTTGCCTCGACCACCTCTGATCTATAGGCAGCTTTCCATTAAGGGAGCTGAGTTTGTTTTGTTTCGTGTTTTGAACTTTTTTTCACTTCGTTATCTTTTTTTTCGTGGTTTTCGACTTTATTAAAAGTTCTATTTTTATATTTTATTATTATTATTTATTTTATTTTTTTCCGAGACGTGTTTTCTGACACTTTTCTTCTATTTTTCGTGTAATGTTATGCAGTTTTTAACCTCAACGTGATTTTGCAAGTAAAAATGGTTTATTGGGAAAGAAGAAACTGCCGTAAGATCGCACCAGATATACATACACACACACACACACACACACACACACACACACACACACACACACACACACACACAGGAAGGGAGCGAGCGAGCGAGCGAGCGAGCGAGAGAGAGAGAGAGAGAGAGAGAGAGAGAGAGAGAGAGAGAGAGAGAGAGAGAGAGAGAGAGAGAGAGAGAGAGAGAGAGAGAAAGAGGAGAGAGAGAATCAGCTAGCCAGCCAGCCAGCAAGATATACATACATACATATATACATACATAAATGCAGACAGACAGACAGACAGACATAGACATAAAGACAGAGACATATAGACATATACATACATACAGACAGACAGACAAACAAACAAAAAGGTAGAGATCACCTCCCAGCAGCCGGTCGTAGCATCCCAGGAGAAAGCTGTCAAGTTTGCAAAGGAAGTTAAATTAAATCGCAAGGAAAGCGATCTGCGGAAAAAGACGAACTCTGTACTCGCATCACCAGAGACACTCGTGAATAAGAAAGAGGGAACATTTGAGAGTAGGGTGAGATTACAGGTGTTCCAGGTGAGGCGGAGAAGCCCAGATGTCAGATGCAGGTGCGTTGGGTGATTTTTTTTTATCTATTTTTTTTCATTATTATTTTTTTTTAGGTTCATTTGTTAATTCACGTTAATCCTTTAGGTGTCTTTGCTTCCTACCAAAGATGACCTCCTTCACTACTTGATATCTTTCTTATAATCACCTACGATATTTTACACTTATTATTTTTATACTGTCTCTTGGATTATGTCCTAAGAAAAGCTATTTTGATCGCCTATCCTCTTTTCTTGTTCTTAATCTGTCCTAGAAAATACAATACATACTTATTTTGTAATACAATCTCTTAACTAATTATCTATTCTAGAAAAGATAATACAAGTTTCCTATTCCTTCTTTTCATTAATAGCCATTTTTTTTTTTTTAAAGCGCTTGCAGAATTTTATGCTTATTCTTTAGTACAGTCTCTTCAGTATTCATCAGTCTTAGAAAAAACAACATTAATTTTCTATTCTCTCTTTTCTTCAATGTCTATTAAAAGAAAAAAATCTTTAAAGCATTCGCAAGTATTTACACACTCTGTTTGTACACACTATGTTTGTACTCTTACATATGAGTGTATCTCGGAAACGGCAATATGACCCACCTATTCTCTCTCTCTCTTTTCAGTATCCATGCTAATAATTTTTTCACTGCTCAGAATATTCACAAAGACAGACCGCAGCAGTGCAACAGTTGATGAGACATGCTGCTGCAGATCTGAAGTATAATTTCGACAGCAATCTAAGCAATGAAGAAGCTTATTAATCCCTTCAGTGATTGTACATTTCTCTTTGTTCAGTTCGTACAAGACTCACTGAAGTGAAGTAACAAGCATTTTACGGTCACTCGCAGGCTTATAGGTCAATAAAAAGATACATATTTGTGATGTTAATTGGTTTACTTAATGATGCGTCTTGTAAACTGTATTGGCTTACTTGTCCATACTGTTGCAAGGCAAAGTAGTTTTTTAATCCTTTCCATACCAAGCATCAACTTAATAATATTCAAGATGCCATTGGGAAATTTTATTAAGGATTATACATTCCGTTTTTAAGGATCGTGAATCATTTAATTGCACATTCAACACAATTATGTCTTATTCACTCTTCTATGACTAATAGATGATTTAATGAAATTTGGAAGCTGTCTGCAGGACGAAACTGCGTAGTTATTAATTTCAGTGTGTCTTCTAATAAGGAGGAATATAACCTGCAGGACGAGACTAATGCAGGCATCATACAGGTTCGCTTCACTCAGTCACTGACATTCGTTTACCGCACAAAAAACTTAATAATACATCAAATTATCAAGTTTGATGAACGTTGTAACCATATTACCATTTTTTTTTCGTGTTGGGCATTGAAAAGAAAATCAATAAACAGGCAAAGGCAAAATTCTTTGAAGGAAATATATGCATTGCTGCAAGACTTCGGAAATGTATACTGGAGTTTAAAAAAAAAAAGTACAAGTAGATCAAATTCAGGCAGCGAGGCTTTGATGTTTATTACTTAAGTCATGTCTCCTGGTCGGTTAAAACTTACCTCTCCTGGGCAGAGAGAGAGAGAGAGAGAGAGAGAGAGAGAGAGAGAGAGAGAGAGAGAGAGAGAGAGAGAGAGAGAGAGAGAGAAAGGGGGGGAGCAGAGCACACAGACAGAGAGAGAAACAGAGACGGAAACACGGGGCACAGCATATACGAGAACGCTGGAGGTGTAGCAGGAGAAAGGGACGTGGGAGACTGGTGGCGGTGGGTCTATTAAAACAAGAAGAGACGATACAGGCTGTAGTCGAGAGTAAGCCGCCAGCCAACTAACTGAAAGGCGCTGGTTCGTGTCGGAGGTCGAGCCCACACAAAACCCGAAGCACTCGCACCGTGAATAACTTCAAAATTACAAAGAGAAAATGGTGAAATAAGAGAGAGAGGAAAAAAAAAACGGAACGTAACAAAAAAAAAAATGAAAATAAATTATATATATATATATATATATATATATATATATATATATATATATATATATATATATATATATATATATATATATATATATATATATATATATATATATATATATATATATATATATATATATATATATATATATATATATATATATATATATATATATATATATATATATATATATATATATATATATATATATATATATATATATATATTGTTTTTGTTTTGTGAGTGTTTTACCCTTTAGATATTTTCACTATTTGATCATATTTTGAAGAACTGCACCCATTATATCTTAAGTCCCAAAGGCCACAGGTAAGAAGATATACTCAGTTTTATAGTTACAGATACTCGATATGGAAATTAATATACAGTGCGGCAGAGGAGCGGATAAAAAAATAAAATACTTTGCAACTACACACATGAATTCAGGTTTTAATCTTGTTTTGCAGTGACGTGAGCTTCCTGTGTGGTGTACTCGTGTGTGTGTGTGTGTGTGTGTGTGTGTGTGTGTGTGTGTGTATATATATATATATATATATATATATATATATATATATATATATATATATATATATATATATATATATATATATATATATATATATATATATATATATCTCTCTCTCTCTCTCTCTCTCTCTCTCTCTCTCTCTCTCTCTCTCTCTCTCTCTCTCTCTCTCTCTCTCTCTCTCTCCTCCTTCCGCTTTAATTTGCGCCTCTGGTAATTTTTCATCCGAGTCCATCCTTGAGAACTGTGTGATTACTTGGCGTGGCTGTGATGGGGATAAACCTGGCCATTCCTGGGTCCATTTGAGGCAGACTGACGGGATGCAGGCGGGACCGCGTGGTGTGGACGTGACCTGCGGCGGATGGAATAGGGTACTCAGCGTTCCCTTAAAAAAAAATCTTACAGTAAAATAACTTTCCCCCAAGTCCTAGTTCATATTAAAAAGATTATATACTTTTAACGAGGTGCACCAGAGGTTATTGTGGTTTTCAACCGTGTTTTTTACGGTATTTGTGATATTTTAATGGATATTTTACTTTATTAAAGGTTAAAGCATCTTGAGAACGCGGTTAATCGCATTTGTGGTTATTAAAAATAGTTCTGGTGAGACAAGTCGTTTGAGATTTTCTTTTTATATAAGAAGGATTCCGACCAAGGGAAATAAAAAAAAATAAATAAATAAAAGGCCCACTGAAGATTCCGCTCCCAAAAGAGAATTGTCAAAAAAGAATATCCAAAATTGCGAGAAGCGTCTTGAAATCTTCCTCCTGGAAGAATTAAAATGATAGGCAACCGGAAATACAGAATCAGGCTGGGAGTTCTAGAGCTTACCAGTAAAAGGCAAGACTAAAATTTGAAAGTGCGAAATTACTAATGTTTTCAGTGTGTTTTCTGGATTCTAGTGATAGTTTAATATCATCA
Source organism: Scylla paramamosain (assembly GCF_035594125.1). Classification (NCBI taxonomy): domain Eukaryota; kingdom Metazoa; phylum Arthropoda; class Malacostraca; order Decapoda; family Portunidae; genus Scylla; species Scylla paramamosain. The sequence continues at coordinate 7,810,309 of NC_087187.1, forward strand.
ATGCCTAAAAACGTTTTAAGGACACAACTAATCAGCCCAGTGGCCTTAGGAAATAGTCCCTCTGAAAGCCCAAAGAGTTCTCCAAGCTCTCCTGGACCCTAACAAAATTCTTTGTTGCAAATTTGGATCATGATTCTGAATTATGAATTGGGAAAATCCCAGTGGCAGTAAAGGAGTAATCGAGTATTAAAGGTATTTAGTGAATGTGGCTTTAGTTCTCCTCATTAAGGCTGTCTAGCGTTACCTGAATAAATGCCATAGTCTTAGCAGTCAAAGGCTTAAGAAGAAGAGACTAAGGTTCTTCTCTGTCACCGATTTCTCCTCACTGTGGTAATATTTGAGGGTTTGTGCCGCTGCTCACAGTCGCCAGGCATAAAAGAGAGATAGACACACACACACACACACACACACACACACACACACATAGTGGTAAAGGGGCCGAGTCTGTGTTGGCCGCCATGGCTGACGTAAGTTCGAAGCCCACCAGGTGCTAGTCACCTCTGGGATTTTTCTGTTGACAAGCGGGACAGTTACTGTGCGGATCTCCTCGTAATCAGGCCTTGGTGAATTACACACACACAAACACATACATATACGATGTCAGAGAGACGTGGTGGTGTGAGAGCTTCCTATTACTGTGAATATGGGCTACAAGGGAAAGAAAGAATGAATAATTGCATAAACCGCCCAGTAATTCCCTAGCGTAACTTCCGCTTGTTGCGTAAGATGTAGGGGGGGAGAGAGAGAGAGAGAGAGAGAGAGAGAGAGAGAGAGAGAGAGAGAGAGAGAGAGAGAGAGAGAGAGAGGAGGAGAGAGAGAGAGAGAGAATGAACAGACAGAAGCACAATCAGACAGTAGAAAAACAAGAAAATAAAACATATAATATCCAGCGAAACTTGGACGCCACGTACCTCATATAAAAGATTCAAGAGGAAAGAGAAGGAGTAAACAAAGGATTTAGTAAGACGGAGGAAGAATAGAACCCACCCTTGTGGCACGCCGGGGACATGCAGATACTGGGGAGGGAAGAAGATGTACGAAGAAGATATTGGCTCCGAACTGTTTGATGTTTTCATGGCGTGGGGATCAATACAGGAAGCACAGGGACGCCTTGAGCAGGGAGTATAGTACGTGTGATGCAAACCTTGCGCCGTGCTTTCTCTCCTGCTGGAATCTTAACAAATCACGATGAAATTTTCTGAATACCTAAGTCTCCTGTGATGTTTTCTTTCTATCAGCTGATGGGAAATGCTTGAGAATTAGGATTTTTGGGAGTTTAAAGATTATCACATTGTCTCGTGTTAAATATTGGGAGAGCTGAGGAACAAGAGCCCCTGAAGGGATAATGTTTGTATTTTTGTTTGTTTATTTTATTTTATATTCAAGGTCACAGAAATGTTTTATACAGAATAGAGGGATCACTGAAATGTTGAAAGCCATAAGCGAATAATACTGAACGTTTTTCTATTAACATTTCATTACAACTTGAAGATCACAAAGATGTTTCATATAGAACACTGTGAAAGATGAATTTTGTTGTTGAAGCTATCAAGGAATAATAGACGTGCTTTTTTTGTGTTTATATCTCTTTGTAACATTTTCCATATAGAATACTGGGAAAGCTGAAGTGCTGAGGGCCACAAAGGAAGGAATAATACTCGTGTCTTTCCTACTTACATATGATTACAGCTTTCCATGTTGTCAAGAGCTGGAGAACCTCGGGAGGGTATTAAGGGCCATCAAGATCTTGCAGAGTGTGTTGAGATGGGGCGTGCAGTGCGGACTCTCCTGATGGTTGAAGAGAGGTGAAGCAGCTTGTCAACACCTGATAATATGGTGAAGCTCAGGGATGGTCTTCAAACACATGGATGGATAAAACTTAGGGATTCCTTCCTCCTTTACCTCATCCTTATCTTTTCCACTCCTCCATCTTCTCCCCTTCCTTCTCTTTCGTCTCATAGTGCTTGAACTCACTCTCATCAAAGTCCTTCTTCTTTTCGTTCTCCTCCTTCTCGTCCTCGTTCTCTTCTTTCTACTCCTCCTTTCTCCTGATGTTCGTTCTCTTACTGTTAGTTATTGCTTTCTCCCTTTTCCTTCTTCTCCTCTCGTTTCTTCTTCTTTTCCTTCTTCTTCTTCTTCTTCTTCTTCTTCTTCTTCTTCTTCTTCTTCTTCTTCTTCTTCTTCTTCTTCTTCTCTCGTCTTCTTCTTCTTCTTCTTCTTCTTCTTCTTCTTCTTCTTCTTCTTCTTCTTCTTCTTCTTCTTCATCATCTTCTTCTCTCTTCTTCTTCTTCTTCTTCTTCTTCTTCTTCTTCTTCTTCTTCTTCTTCTTCTTCTTCTTCTTCTTCTTCTTCTTCTTCTTCTTCTTCCTGTCCTCCTTTTCCTACTCCTACTCATCTTCATCCTCTCCACCTCTTTGTCGCCGCTCTCCTCGCCCGTCCTCTTTCTCCTCACTCCTAATTTTGACAAAACGGAAAGAAGGATTTTAAACTCGTATCACCAGAAGTGCAAGCAGAAAATAATGACACTGGACTCGGCCACAAACTTGACCATTAAAAGGGACTCAGGGGGAAAGGAGCGAAAATGTGTGAAAATTAGCGTTGCAATCACTCACTCCGCATAGGTCCTGGCTGGGGAGGGAACGGGAGGGAAAGGAGGGAAGGAAGGGGAGACTATAGGGGTGTATTTAACGAGGGTTGGAGAGAGAGAGAGAGAGAGAGAGAGAGAGAGAGAGAGAGAGAGAGAGAGAGAGAGAGAGAGAGAGAGAGAGAGAGACGAGGTAGAGGGTAAGAGACTTGATTTAATTTGCATCGGAACGCACGTACGTACAGCAGGATCCCGTGTGTTCTCATCAAAGAGGGTTTAGAAAGTGAGCCGTAAACTGTCGTCTTTATGAAAGCCACAGTTTGGGGAGTTGTGAAATTGTAATGAGTTTTTCGTTTTTTCTTGCTTGAAGGTGTGTTGGTAAGGATGAGGAGGAAGAATGAAAAGGAGAAGATTAGGAGAAGAAGAAGAAGAAGAAGAAGAAGAGAGAGAGAGAGAGAGAGAGAGAGAGAGGGAGAGAGAGAGAGAGAGAGAGAGAGAGAGAGAGAGAGAGAGAGAGATGCATTATCGAGTGTAGGTGTACAGAACGTCCAACAATGCCATATATGCACATACATTAAACATACGTACACACTCGTGCATACATGAATGACTACTCATATATACTCTATGAGATAAAAGCAAACATCTACACACACACACACACACACACACACACACACACACACACACACACACACACACACACACACACACACACACACACACAAACATCCTATAAATTCATAAGAAACTGACATACAAAATAAATTATACGATAAGACAAAAAAACAAAGTAAGGAAAGAAAAAGGATAATAAAAAGTTTTCTTCCCTCGTTGTATGTGAGAGAAGGAAGGATAAAGGAAGGAAGGAAGGAAGAAGGGTGGGGAGGGAGGGAAGGAGGGAAGAAGGCGCATGTGTCTTCTCTCTCCCGTGGAAAGGTGTAAATCTCTCCACCCAAGACATCGGGAGTCCAAGTTTTGCACTGTGATTTATTGTCTGGGCGGGATTATGCCTCTCTCTGCTTCCTCAAAAGTTCTTGTTTCTGCTCAAGTCCTGTACTCTCTCTCTCTCTCTCTCTCTCTCTCTCTCTCTCTCTCTCTCTCTCTCTCTCTCTCTCTCTCTCTCTCTCTCTCTCCTTATTTCGTTTATCGTCTTAAAAATATCAGTATCTCATCTTCTTTTTAAAGGCTTACTATTTTATTTTTTCCAACACCTCTGCTCGTGTCTCTTAACCATTACAGTTTCCGCCCATTAAAATATTCACTGTCTCATTAAACTGTCCCTTCAATTTTTTTTCCTCAACCTCATAAAATCTTAAAACCTCATTAAACAGTCTCCTCTTGACCCTTAAGCAGAATCTTGTCTCCTTCCCTTAAATCACATCAATCTTCTTTGGCTTTTTGCTCATCCATAAGGTCGTCTACTCTCCTCCCTAAAGTAACCTAGAAACCTCCCTTTTTTTTTTTTTTAGCTTTATCTCCCTTTACTTCTCACAATTCATCCCTTTTCCCAAATACAATGTTCATATTTCTCTGTTAACTGATGCTTTTTTTTCCTGCTACAGTTTCCTTTAGCCTTCACATTTCACTATACCTTCTTGGTTCATTCTTAAACTATATTTACATTCTTTTTTTTTCCCCATCCAAAATACATTTTTTTTTTTTTTTAGCTCTCGATGTCCTCTTTTTTTTTTTTTTTTCCTGGACGACAAATAAAGAATAAAATTCCTGTCCCAAATTCTTGTCTTCCTTTAAACTATAAAGTTAAAATTTCCCATATATTAAAGCAGAATCCTTTTTTCCTCTTTTGGTCTTTTCTTCCTTCTTAACACCCTCCTTCTCGTCTCTTAAACCACAAAGTCATCCATTTTCTTCATAAACCAAAGAAGACTCCTCATTTTGGCCTCCCTGTAGTTCTTTCAAATTCTGAGAATCCACCCTTTTATCCTTTCACAAGTGAATAAATAGCCCTTTCTTTTTTTTCATCCTTACATCAATTTTTTTTTTTCTCTCCTTAAAACTCAGGGTCTTTCATATCTTTCTCTGCAGTACAGTAAAACTCTCATTTTCAAGTTTCCCTTTATAAAGTAGCCCACTTTTTTTCCTGAACTATGGTAGAATCCTTCCCTTGTTTTCCAGTTTCCCACTAACTAACCCATTTTTCCTGAACTCTGGTATGATCATTAGTTTTTTTTTTCTCCATCTAACGTTAGAAACTTATTTTTTGATGTATAGTATAATATATCCTGTTTCTTTTTTGTTTCATTTACCTATAGAGATTTACTTTTTCATCCTGATGTATAGCAAACTTTTCTTCTCCTTTTTACTCCATCTAGCCTTACATATTTACCTTTTTAATTATGTGGTATGATAAAATTTTTCCATTCTTCCAGCCTACCATTTCTTAAGAAACCTACATTTTTTATCCTGAACTTTGAGAAAAAAAATGCCTTCCCTCTTTCCTTTTTACTCCATTTAGCCCTGCAAATTTACCTTTTATATGTTGAGGTCCTGAGATATAGTAAAAATCCATCTTCTTCCTTGTTTACCCAATCTAACCCTACGAATTTATCTTCCATGTCCTTGGGTATAGAAAAAAAACCTTCCTTTTTTGCCCTTCCACCCTATTTAGTCCTACAAATGTACCCTTATTTATCCTGAGGTAATGTGAAATTCATCCTTCTCCCCCACCGATCCTTCTTTGACCTTGCAAATCCGCCTTTATTTCTTCTTGGGGCCAAAAGAATGAATAAATCTCCACTCCACCGTAATCCACCGTCGCCTGCTGATGGACGTTCTTGGGCTCAGGACTTTCTTTCCGCAGCCGGGTCGTGTCTCGTTATTTTTAGAGGCCGTAAGTGATGCATACCAAGTCGGCCAGGCTCATGGTTTAATCTCGTTTTAATCGCACTGATTATTCATGTTTGATTTTTCCCCTTCACGTTTTTTTTGCTTTCCTTCATCTCCATCTCGTCAGCATCCTCGATTAAACTTGGCTGCTTCCACTCTTTTTGTGTTTCTCTCTCTCTCTCTCTCTCTCTCTCTCTCTCTCTCTCTCTCTCTCTCTCTCTCTCTCTCTCTCTCTCTCTCTCTCTCTCTCTCTCTCTCTCTCTCTCTCTCTCTCTCTCTCTCTATCTATCTGTGTGTGTGTGTGTGTGTGTGTGTGTGTGTGTGTGTGTGTGTGTGTGTGTGTGTGTGTGTGTAAGTGTGTCATTCATGTACTATTCTTGTTCTTCAGTATTTTCAGCTCGTGTGTGCATGTGCTTATCAACTTTCTATTACACTTGTGCTCCCTCCCTCCCTCCCTCCCTCTCTCTCTCTCTCTCTCTCTCTCTCTCTCTCTCTCTCTCTCTCTCTCTCTCTCTCTCTCTCTCTCTCTCTCTCTTGTCGCGACGGAAACAATAAATTTCATGCAGATTTCTTCCGCGCGTTGTTCCATCTTTCTCTTTTCTCTGTCTACACTTCCTCTTCCACCTCTCTCTCTCTCTTCGCTTCTCTTCCCCTTATCCCCATCTTCCTCTTGCTCTTTCCAGTTTTCCTCCCCTTCTCTTCCGCATCTTTTCCGTGTAACCTTCCTATATTTCCTCTTCTTTCCCTTCCTCCTCCTCCTCCTCCCAAACAGGATCTGCTGCTGTTTGGCCTTCTTTTGTATTCCTTTGCATTCCTCCTCTTCCTGCTTTTCTCTCTTCTCGTGCTTTCCTCTCGCTCCTTTTCTGTTGACAGCTGTTTTTGACGCATAGTTAGTTTTCTGTAGGCGCGCACACACACACACACACACACACACACACACACACACACACACACACACACACACACACATTGCCTGAGAGGAGTCGATAATGGTTAAGACGCGCCGTAAAGCACCATAATCACCTCATCAAGCTAAAAATGAGATGCCCGCCATGATGGAAGGGACCCTCATAAACGGCAATGGATGCTGGCCTGAGGTACTCCCCTGGGCAGCGATCACGAAGGTAGTAAGGTTAATACCCCCCTCTCGTGTTTACCCTCGCCCGCCCTACTCCTTCCTTCCTTCCTTCCTTCCTTCCTTCCGTCCCCCTGTATGTATTTGTTGGTCATATTGTTCCCTTGTCTCTATTTACCTTTCCCTCGTTTGCTTTCTCTTCTCCGTCTTCAAGTTGTTTAGTGAAGGTGTTGTGTGTTTGTTTTGTTTGCCTTTTCTCCCTCTAGGTGGTGGTGGTGGTGTTTTGTGTTTATTTTGTTTATATTTTGTATTGTTTTGTTTTGTTTTATATTTTCTACTTCTTTGTTTCTTTGTCATATGAGTTTGTTTATGGAGGAGTTTTGCATTTATTTTTTTTCTTTCCTTTCCTTTTTTTTTGTAAATTTTGGTAGTATTATTCAAATGTTGGATTCACTGATGTCTTTTCCTATTTTCTTCGCTTTTTTTCTTATTTTCTAGACAGGGAAGGTGCAGTGTTATGAGCATATTTATTACTTAATTGCTTTGTTTTGTCTTGTGCATGTATTATTATTATTATTATTATTATTATTATTATTATTATTATTATTATTATTATTATTATTATTATTATTATCATTATTATTATTATTTGTATATCTCCACTTTTGTTTTCTTTTCGTTTTCCACGCTTGATAAATTTGACATATTTATTGATTTCTTTATCAGATGAGTTCCTTGTCTTATCCGAGTCTGCTGAACACCAATCTTTGTCCTTATATTTTGTGGTAGTTTATATGCGTTATCCTTCCACCCTCTTACATTTCTTTATCTTCCCTCCTCTTCCATTTGTTTTCCATTCATTTCACTCTCAATATTTTACATTCTCCTCTTTCTTTCCCATCCTTTATCTTCCTGTTTTTATTTGCGCTGCTGGTCCTTCTGTTCCCTCCCCTTGAAATCCTCGCGTCTCTGCATTTCCATTCTTTTGCTTCCCTCCTACATTATAAGATTTTACGTGTTCCTCCTTCTTTGTTGTCCTTTCTGCTTGTATCCGTATTCCTTGCCTTCCTATTCTGTTTCCTGTAAGTCCTATTTTTTTATTGTATCTTATATCTTTGTACTTTTCAGATTTATTTGTATTTTTAGTTTGTTTCATTCTCCTTCTTCGTCATCATGCTCCTTCGTTGTCGTCCTCCTTCTCCTTTATCAACTTTTTTTTTGTTTGTATTTTTGTCTTCCTATTCTGTTTCCTTGAGTTTTTTTTTTATTATCATTTGTACTACCCTGCTTTATTTGTATTTTTAGTATATTACATTTTCCTCTTCGTCATCCTTCTTCGTTGTCTTCCTCCTTGTACTTTTTTTTTATTCATTCGCAGTTCTCGTCTTCCTCTCTCCATCCCTTGAAGTTCTAGCGTCTCTGCATGTTCCATCTTGTATCCTCCTGTTTTTTTTTTTGTTTTTTTTTTAAGACTTCATTTTCCTTTCGTGTGTGTCATCATTTTTTTTTATTTGCACTCATTGTCTTCCTTCTCCATTCCCTTAAAGTCCTACCGATTTGCATTTTACTTCCTGTTACTTTTTCCTTCATTTGTATCTCTAGTACATTTCAGTCTCTTTCGGTGTCAACGTCTTATTTATTTTTTTTATTATTTGCATTTTTCCTTTCCTTTAAAGCCTTTCCAGTTCTGCGTTTTCCTTCATGGTACTTTTCTCTTCCATTTGTATTCACCAATGTTTCCCCCCATGCCGCGACCCGTGCTGCGCCACCTACTTGTGTCGCGCAGGTACGAGAGATAGAGGATAAATATTTCACTCCTGCCACTGTTTGGGTTTCGTGTATCAAAGAAAGGATGTACTAGAGCAGTATTTTTTAAATGTCCATTCGTATTTTTCTTTCGTTCTGAGAGCTTCTGGGTGGTTGAGCACAGATGAAGAACAAGTATCAGCAACAGACCTCTTGGCCCTTATAGAATAATGAGGTGTATATAATCCAAAACAAGGTAATCAGGATAGTGAGAGCAAAGGGAAATAAGAAAATATGGGACAGGAAGCATCACAACACAAAGGAAGGACAACACTAAGCCTTTGTTTCTCTTTAATAAAAAGAAGCATGTGCATAACACTACATCCTGACCGGTATCTAACTTGACCTAACTATAACCTAACACCTTCACCACCTAGCTAACCTAACCTAACCTCACCAATACCTAAGCTAACCTCACCTAAAAGTAAAAGGAAGCATACCCCTTAACCTTACACCTTCACCAGTACCTAAACTAACTCAAGCTAACTTCACCATTACTTAACCTAAAAGAAAGAAGGAAGCATAACCATAAACACACACCTTCACCAGTATCTAACCTAACCTCACCAATACCTAACCTCACTTGTCCTAAAAAAGAAAAAGGAAACATAACCATAACCTCACACCTTCAGCAGTACCTTACCTTCCCCCACGGGCGATAAAGAATCCAGCAGTACATGACAGGATCGAGAGCGGGAGAATCCGATCCACTTCACTATGAACATGGGCTGCAGTATTTCACGATAGGGTATTCAAATTACACAAGAGGAGACGGTTGCAAAATTGTTGGGAAATCCCTCAACTCTTATGAATCAAAAAATATGTTTTTTTTCCATCGTGTCGTCAATCTATGGAATGGGCTTTCTCGAGATGTGATAGACTGCAATACCGTAGAGAATTTTAAACGCCGTTTTTATAAATATTTTGCTTCAAATCCGCGGTAAACTGTGCTTGTTTGTTAGAGATTAAAACTCCTTTGCCTTCATGAAATGGGGGTACCTCATTTCATCTATTTTCATTCTTTCTTATGAAAATTTCAATCAGATTTTTTACTTCTCTAACCCCGTAAGGTATTTATTTCCGACCTGTTTCTTGTACGGCTTATGCCGCAGGGAGTAGGGTAGGGAGAGAGCCTTCTGCTTTGCTGTCCTTTTCTTCTACTATCACCTTAGTAGTCTTGGATCTTGTCACCTTGTGATGACTGCATGGTCTGTTGTGGCCTGTATTTCTATGTAAGTTTATGTAACTTCAGGGGAAAATGTGCGGAGTCAACTAGGCGCCTCGCGGGGACGAAGGCGGGAAGAATGTGCGGGAAGTTGTGTGGAGGAAGTGCAAGTCTCGGTCGCCATTAACGCGGAGGTTTTATGTGAAGCCGTTCGCGCGGACGTGGCCTTGGGGAAGTTTCTTGTTTGGATTATTATGAAGGATGAGAGAGGCAGGAAATGCAGTGTAGCGCTGGAGGTGGCGGCGGCGGCCGCGGCGGTAGTGGTGGTGGTGGTGGTCGTGGTGGTGCTCGAGGAAGAAGAAGAAGAAGAAGAAGAAGAAGAAGAAGAAGAAGAAAAGGAAGAGGAAAATAATAATAAGAAGAATACCAGAAAGAAAAAGGAGAAAACGAGAACGGATTGGAGGAGGAGGAGAAAGAGGAGGAGGAGGTAGTGGTGGTAGTTGAGAAGAAGTAAAGAAGAAGAAAAAAAGAACGAAGAGTAAAAAGAACGAGAGGAAGAGGAAGACAAATGATGATGAAGACGCAATGAAGGTTGTTTAGAGGTCAGATAAACGGAGGAGGAGGAGGAGGAGGAGGAGGAGGAGGAGGAGGAGGAGGAGAAGCACCAACACCAGCAGAAGAAGGAGGAGGAGGAGGAGAGGGGGAACGTAAAGTAACGAGAAAGAGAGAGAGAATGAGAAAAGTATAGATTTATGGTGATATAGGACGTGTACAAAACCTGATGAATGCCGCTGTTCAAGACACTGATAGTTATGGATGGGACACGTAAAATGGCGCGCCGTAAAGTGTCCCACAATCAGTGAATATATATACACTTTCCCAGCCTCCCAAAAACCAGGATCCGGCACGCGTAGTCGCCACCATCGCCTGTGATTCATATCGTAATAACACGCATAACACTCCAGCTTTTGTGGTCTGGGCGGGAATAAAAAAGTGATAAAACAGATTCCCAACATAATACCGTAATCTTTTTCCAATATCTCTCGCCTGTCGCAGCTACCATTAATGCAAGATTGCTTCTATATGTTGGCTGGAATACGACACCAGTAAAACGCAGTCCCTCTACCAGTTTTCCTCCGCTGGTCCTACTCTCTCAGTCCGCACCGCTACATGGTCAAGTGTTTCCTTGCTTTTTTTTTTTTTTTTTTTCGGCGGAAAGATATTTTGGTGGTGGAAGCAATCGGGTGGCCTTACCTTCCCTAACCTTCCCTGGCTGGCGCTCGTCTGGTTGTGGCTGAGATGGAGGGAGGGACCTTCGTGACGGAGGATGGAAGATGTCGTGTGTGGAATGGTCTGGATGTAGACTCGATTCCAATCAAGTAAACTCCTCCCATGAAAAGCTTCCCATGTGCCAATTTCATCCACACAAAAGAAAAATAAATAAATGAATAAAAAGAAAGAAAAGAAAAATGAAATCGAACTTAATCTAACGTAACTTAACTTATTGTAATCTAGTAGTGATATAATATTACATAAAGTAACATTACACATACCAAACCTATTAATGTAGCATAAACCTAACGTGATTTAAAGAAACATAAGATAACATTAACAGCATCTAGCCTAACCTAACATTAAGGTAACCAATCTTAATCTAACATAGCACAACATCGACTTAATGTAACATAAACTAACATCTAACTTAACCCAAACTAATTGAACCTATTTAACTTAACATAACGCAACTTAACGTAATCTGACATAATATAAAGCTGACCTTATCTGCCTTAACCCAACCTAACGTAACCAAATCTTAGCCCAACCTAACACAACCTAACTTACCATAATCTAACCTAGCCTAACATAACTTAACCTAACCTAACCTAACCTAACCAAACCCAACTTACCATAATTTAACTTAACATATCATGGAAAGAATTACGTTTAGGGAAAATGGAATGTTTTTCGAGGGAAATATCTGTAGGGAGGAATGTTCCATATACGGTTTTGGATAGTGGAGATGTCGTCTCATATGTATAAATGTATGAATGAATAAATGAATACTAAAATGTCACGGCAGGACAGCAGCTGGGAATCATAGTAAGGGTCCTCATACATTATTTCAAGCCTTTATGAATACTGAAGTAAAATCGTAAATACCGTATTGAAATAAATCCTAATAATGAAGAAATTTTTAGAAGGTACGAATTTTTTCCCCTGACGTAGGCAAGGAAGGGAGACATAGGAGAGTGAGGGAGGGTAGGGAGAGTGAGTCAGCAGCCTTCTTTTCCATAGTATTACCTCTCCATTCTTTCCTGTGGCTGCTGTTCTCCCTCACGTCTCCCTTTTTCCTTTAACATTGCCCATCCCTTCGTCGTTCCCTCTGTCTCTCACTTATCCCTTCATTCAAACAAGTTCTTCTTTCCTCCCTTTGTTTGACTATTTATCCCTTTCTCACCCGTTTATCTTTCCATTTATTTTTTCCCCAATACATGTAGCGTCTATCTCTCCTTCTTTCTCTCCCTCTCTCCCTTTTTTAGGCTATTTATCCCCCTTCATCCTTCTCGCTCCTACCTTTAAGCAGTCCTCTCCCACACATACTCTCCCTCACCCCTCCCGAACCTCCCCACGCTCCTCTCCCTATAAAAATAAAACTAGCCTCTAACTCTCCCTCTTTTCTTTTCCATGGTTACATATACACTTATCCCTTTCTCACCTAAACCCTCGTCCCTTCCCGTCTAGCCTTCCTTCCCTTCATCCCTCCATCACCTATTCCCTCCCTCCTCCCCCATACATTCTACTCCTTCCTCTCTTACTCCCTCACATCTCCCTCCCATCCTTTGCTATGGCTGTCCTTCTCTCCGCATCCCTCCATGCAGCTTCTCCTCACTCACCTCACCTCTCCCTCCCTCCCTCCTCATTCTTTTCTTCATATGGCTAGCTCTCTCTCCCTTACCTTTTCCTCCGTTCCTATAGCTATTTCTCCCTCTCTCCCTTCGCCACCTCACCCTTCTATACATCCTCTCCTTCCCTTCCTCCCTCCCTCCCTATCTATCGCTCCCTCACCTCCCCCTGACGCAGGCGGGACACAGGAGTGGCATAGGTGCTTCGTCACGGTGACTCGCCTCCTTATCTCCGTCGGCCAGGCTGCTGCAGGGGGCGCGTCCTTCTGCAACGGGGATGTGGCGTGATCCTGACGGCGTGTGTGTGTGTGTTGGAGGGTGGGTGGAGTGAATGAGTTGGTGTTTTTTTGGAGGTGGTTTTTATGTTCTGTATGTTTTGTGTGTGTTTATGTGTTTTTTTTTCTTTTCTTTAGTAGTTACTGTTGTTGCTGTTATTATTGTTGTTGGTATTGTTATTATTATTGTTGTTATTGTTATCGTCGTCTTCGCCATTGTTTTCTGCTTCTTCTTCTTCTTCTTCTTCTTCTTCTTCTTCTTCTTCTTCTTCTTCTTCTTCTTGTCCTTGTTCTTGTTGTTGTTGTTCTTCTTCTCACGGAGCCTCATGACCTTGTTGTTGCGGTGCTTAGCATCGATTACTCAGTCAATTTGTCTTCTCTTTCGCTTCTTCCCTCTTCACATTCTCGGAGAAGCAATAACGGTGTGAAATTAGTTAAGTATAATGATAAGAAAGTAATAATACTGATAATTATAATAAAAGGAACAACAACCACAACAACAACAATAATAACAACAACAGCATCAACAACAATGACTACACAATTCTTCATAATCTATTTCAATTCCACTACCACCAACACTACCACCACCACCGCAAATACCACCAATACTGCTATTTTTTTTTTTTATGTAGGAGGGGTACCGATCAAAGGAAACAAAATTAAAAGGAAAAAAAAAAAAGGGCTCACTGAGGTGTCAGTCCCCAAAAAACCAGAAACGATCGATAAAAATGGACTACTACTACTGCTACTACTACTACTACTACTACTACTACTACTACTGTTACTACTGCTACTACTACTAATACTACCACCACCACCACCACCACCACCATCACCACCACGGCCATAACGACTAGCAGTCTTTATTCACTTTGGTGGGGGTCGCATAGGGGCGGAAAGAGGAAGTAGATATTGCTTCGGTGTCCCTGAGAAAGAGAGAAGAGGGTGAAATACAAGACGGAGAGAGAGAGGAGGGAGGGAGGGAGAGAGAGAGGGAGGAGGGTGAGAGAGAAAGACAGTTAAGATGGATGCACGGGCGAGTGAAAGAAGAGGAGAAGGGAGAGGAGAAAGTGAGAGAGAGAGAGAGAGAGAGAGAGAGAGAGAGAGAGAGAGAGAGAGAGAGAGAGAGAGAGAGAGAGAGAGAGAGAGAGAGAGAGAGAGAGAGGAAAGGAAAGGAAGGCGGAGGGACGTTTGGTGGAGGAAAAGGTGGAGAAGAAGACGTAGGAGGGATGAATGGAGGGTTAAAATTGGACGTACGGGTGAATAAGAGAGGCCAGGAAGAAGGAAGGGAGGAAGGCAGGAAGGCGGACACGGGCAACAGTGAGGAAGGAAAAAAGAAGACGAAGGAGAAAGATCGGAAGACAGGTGGGAGTAATAGGAAAGGAGGAACTTGCTGACAAATGGGTGAGATTAGGAAATGAAGAGGAGGGGGAGGAGGAGGAGGAAAGGAGTAGGAACAAGGAAAACAAAAGAACAAACACCATCAGATTTGTTGGTTCCTTAAAAAGCTTCTTGAGATAAACTGATAAACTACACAATATAATCTACGAGTAAACTGATAAACGCAGATAGTATATGAAGGAAGAGGAGGAGGAGGGGAAGGAAAAGGACAAACAAGAGGCAGAGCAAGATTAATCAGAGGAAAAATGACGAAGAAACAGCTTGTATGAAGAGTACCGGAGGATAATGAAAAAAAAGAGGAGAAGGGAAGGAGGGAAAGGAAAAGAAGAAAGAGACAGAACAAGAAGAATCGGAGAAAAGGACACAGAAATACAGCATGAAAGGCAACATAGGATAATAAAAAAAATATAAGATAATAAAAACAGGAGGAGAAGAAAGATGGGAACAAGAGAGAAAAAGAGAGAGTGAAAGAGTAAGCACCGACATTAGAGGAAAATAAAAAAAAGATAAAGAAAATAGAAGAAATGCAACGAATGCAATAGGTGAAAAAAACGGGAAAATAAAAAGGAAAACAAACACTACTGAGATCCGATCCAAACTTCCCTCACCCATACGAGCGGCGGGTCCAGAT
>NC_087187.1:7835000-7852500 GCF_035594125.1 Scylla paramamosain
CCATCGAGCAGGATTCGTGGAGAGGCGGGACGCAGGCGGCATGGGGCGGGATGTGAGTCTTGTTAAGGTAATTGCGATCTTGATGTGGTGGTGATAAGGAGTTATGTGTGTGTGTGTGTGTGTGTGTGTGTGTGTGTGTGTGTGTGTGTGTGTGTGTGTGTGTGTGTGTGTGTGTGTAAGTTAAAAATACGGTACATACAATATGAAACCTTGCATGTTTCACATGAACACACACACACACACACACACACACACACACACACACACACACACACACACACACATTCTCTCTCTCTGTCTCTCTCTCTCTCTCTCTCTCTCTCTCTCTCTCTCTCTCTCTCTCTCTCTCTCTCTCTCTCTCTCTCTCTCTCTCTCTCTCTCTCTCTCTCTCTCTCTCTCTTTCTTAACCTCGCTTTTACCTCATACCTAGTACACCTGCGGGACTCGGGGACAGGTGAGGTCGTTGCCCTTGCACCTGTTCCTCGGGCATCTCAGTGAGTGACGGTAATTAAGGGAACTGTGAACTTCAAAGGCTCGGCGCCACTTGGTGCAGGTCATGAGGGTTGACCCTTTCTAGTGCCCTGAGACTCGCTACTCCTTCCCACTCACACGTATTTTTAGTTCCTGCTGTTCAACTTCAAAGGAGATGCTACTGCTGGGAACGTGCGGCGCCGTCCACTGAGGCTGCTCTGAGTGGGGAGGCACGGAGGCACTCGGCGTAATGCAGTGCAAGTCTCTCCACTGAAGAACGTGATACCTGAGTGAATTGTGTTTCAGTGGCAAGGCAGTGCTGTTGTCAACGCGATCATGTCTCTCGCTCAATCTGCTTTGTTGCTGAGCGCGTGCAGGATGTGATGCGATGCTGGGACAAAATACGTATTCCTTGTTTTATGACACGTGAATGACACTGATATGTTGGCTGCAAGAAAACACCGTCATTTTTCAGCTTATTTTTCCCTGCAAGTGTGGTTAGGAAACTCCAGCCTTCATAATCCCGCGATAATGTTGGGACAAGCGGATGTGAGACGTGACTAGCTTGGCGGTGTGCAGGGGAGGAGAACAAGGGTGCGGTGTCCGTGTATTGAGCTGCAGCAATGACACGTTGGTGGGACATGAAGACACCAGACTCGCGCTTGCCAGGAATTCTCAGCCCATTAATTAAGGCGCGTCGTGTGAAGACGAGGGTGTGTGTGTCTCCGCCTTCCTCCTCACCCACGTTACCTGTCTCGCTAATCACTGTCTTTTCAGGTAAAAGCAGGCGTTCTCCCTCGCTTTGGCATCAAGTCGAGGAGTGGATGGAAAAACGAGAGGAGCGACGCTCATTCCGTTAAGGGTTTGCGTCTCCTCTGCTTTCACTTGCCAGGCAGACCCAGACCGCCTCACCTTCCCCAGCCACTCGAGAGACCTGGGAAAGCCGATTCCTCTCGAAGTATTCTTGAGAATGGAAAGCTTTTTTTCTTTTCATCCCAGTCGTTGCACTCCGCTGTTGTCTTTCATCTCCTTAGGGATGAGCGAAAGCGTGCACACACCCTCTGTGCTGTTTTTTCACCGTTCTTATTTGCTCCTTGCTCCCAAAGGAACGTCAGCGGCCTCTGATGAGTTGGTAAAAGAACGAGAATCCCAAGTGACAAGACACAAACCTCCTTCACGAGAATGTCTGCCTGAGGTGTCAGCGGCGGCAAATCAGAGTGGCCTGTTCAACTCGGTCCGTGCCGCCAACTCGCGTGGATGCAGAGCGTTAAAGGGCAAAGTTTGAAGAGGTGCAGAGCAAGAGCATTCCCTCTGCATCTGCTTAAAGGAGAGGCGGCCCTGTTCCGCCTCTGCCCGCGTCACTCTGCCTCTACTGCACCACACAGCGTGCATCGCCTGGAGGAGCCACTACTCCCGAGGCGCCGCCTGCGTGCTGAGATTCCGATCTGGTGATGACAGGCACAGCGTCGGCAGGTCACCAAAACCCAAGGGAACACACACACACTCTCTCTCTCTCTCTCTCTCTCTCTCTCTCTCTCTCTCTCTCTCTCTCTCTCTCTCTCTCTCTCTCTCTCTCTCCCCTGCCTCCAATTTTCTTCCTCCGCCTGGCCAGAAATCCGGGAGGATCAAACAAACCACTCAGTCGTATTTTCTCCGTTCTCCCCAATTTTGACTGTGTTTACTTGTTGCTTCTCTTTCTGCTCGCCCCTTACTGTCCTGAGTGGCGGCCTTGATCCTGCAGAACACACTGGAGGGGTGGAGGCCTCTTCCACCTACCTGGCGTCCACTCCCTGACAAGCAATGGTGTTCTGGGAGAGAAGATGGTGAACGAGTAACAAGTCTCCACCTGCGAACACTCTGTAGAGGCTTATGGTAGTTGTGTGCTGAAGACGCGGAAAGCTGATATCTGGTTCCTAGTTTTTGCTTCATTCTTTATTTTTTTATTTATTTTTTTTTTCATGTCTTTCAGGGGACGAATATTTTTTTGCGCCTCTGTTTTCTTTTTCTTTTTTCTTTTGCCTTTTATTTCCGTACCTCAAGGGATCTGAACCTTTATCCTCAGGAGGGAAATTGCTGTTTATTTTCAGGTTAGAAGGAATGGAAAACATGTGATGTGTATGCTAGATTAAGTGCCTTTAGTTTTCTGTCTCTCTTGTCTATCACTCAGTCAGTCAGTCAGTCAGTTTGTCTATCTGCCTGTCTGTCTATCTGCCTGCCTGTCTGTCAGTCGGTTAGTCATTCATTCATTCATTTATTCATTCATTCAGTCAGTCAGTCAGTCAGTCAGTCAGTCAGTCTCTCTCTCTCTCTCTCTCTCTCTCTCTCTCTCTCTCTCTCTCTCTCTCTCTCTCTCTCTCTCTCTCTCTCTCTCTCTCTCTCTCTCAATAAATCAGACTTGGCAGCTGACGTTTCTCTCACCTGCTTGGCAGAATTGCGGGATTTTTCTCTTTTAACGCCACATAACCTTGAGAGAGAGAGAGAGAGAGAGAGAGAGAGAGAGAGAGAGAGAGAGAGAGAGAGAGAGAGAGAGAGAGAGAGAGAGAGAGAGAATGAACTGAATGTCTCCGAAGCTCATGTTGTTTTCGTGTCCCTTTGCTTGTCTCTGGTATTGGTAACTGGAATTATTTATAAGAATTAGCAGTGGTCCCTGTCGCCTGTGTTGCTGCCGTGATTCATGTTCATCACCCCTGCCCCGCCGCGCCGCAGTTTCCTGAGAGGGTGGCAGACAGTGGTGTCCAGCCGCCCGTGGTTAGGAACAAACTCAGTTAGCTGCGTAAGTTAAGAGCTGTGATTATATGAAGCGACGCCATAGTAGAGCAACAATAATATTCATTGTTGAAAAGAGTGGAGTTGGAGTGAGGAGGCGTATTTATTCTGCGCTGTACAGTTGCCTTTTATCATCGGAGCACCGAACTGCTTCGAAACAGTGCACTGAAGCGATGGAATTCACGCTCCATCTTCGCGGCAACCCCACAGTGTGTGTGTGTGTGTGTGTGTGTGTGTGTCCCTGACGCTTGTTTGTGGTCAAGCGATGAACCAGTACTGGCGACCCTTCACCCGAGGCCTAGTCCCAAGGGGCTAGCAGGTACATGTGCTGAGTAGGTAATGAGTGTACTGGGACAGGTGGTGGCGGTGTGTTACAAAAAATGTGATGAGTCGCTAGCCAGCGCGGTGGCTTGTGACGCCGCTCAGCCTGGAAGCCTGACTCGCCGTCTTATCTGGTGTATGATTGAATCCTTGTTGAACTTCTTCGGTTTTATTAAGTTCAACGAATAGTGTAGAAATCGGATGGTTCTAAACCTTCCGGTGGTGGCGGATGGCGGTTAGGCTGCTCCCTGCCTCGGCCCACGTAGCACCCGGGCTGGGACTCGCAGTGCACCGCCAACACGCCACGCCCGGCACACTGGAGATGTTTCTAGAATCGTTTACTTAAAAATTACTCAGGACCGCGTGCATCGCCACATTCGTCCTCCTCCCTATCACTACCACGCTCCCTGCTGCCCTGCCCTATGCCGCGCTGCCTCCCTACACCTGCCCTATCTCTTGTGTGTTGCCGCCACCCCCTCCACCGGCAACACCACCAACGTGAAAAGCGACCACTAGTCTCCTGACCTTCCCCTACCACCACATTCTTTGTCTTCACTTCAGCACGCTTCTCTCCCACATGACCAACGCTTTCCATAATAAAGGCTAGCTGAGGAACGAAAAAATGATGATTGAGGTAAATACGGAAGTACCCGTAAATAAAACACGTCACTGGCAGCTGGCAGACGCAGGTGTGAGAATATGAAATGTTCTGGAAAGCAAAACTTCGCTCATATCGCTTTGTGTATATAATCTGCTTGTAATATTATTGAGGACAATATCCATCATATATTGAAATTAATTGTTTTAATACTGATCAAATAAGTATTGCAAGTGGTGAAGTGTTAAAAGAACTTGTATAAATATTTCGAAGTTGTTTACTCAAACTCAATTTTTCGTTTTTGTTTCACCAACATTTGGCGAATATGTGTTTCAGTTTAACGGTTATTACTATGAAAACATCGTTCCACTATCACTGTTTACGATTACTGTGTCAACCAAAATAGTTCGTCTTTTATTAAAGGTAAACTGAGGGAATTTATTTTGCGTCACGAGAGCTTGTATGAGTGACAACCGAGAATTTGTGATCTTTTCTTGCCCGTCAGATTTTTTTTCCAAAAATACTCGTTACAAAATACAAGGATTAGATAAACAAAACGCTCAAACCGTAAAGTCTTCCCCGTGTACAAGAGCCGAACTGAATATTCAACACCACCACCCACTGATCTCTGTTTTTGTTTCACCAACATTTGGCGAATATGTGTTTCAGTTTAACGGTTATTACTATGAAAACATCGTTCCACTATCACTGTTTACGATTACTGTGTCAACCAAAATAGTTCGTCTTTTATTAAAGGTAAACTGAGGGAATTTATTTTGCGTCACGAGAGCTTGTATGAGTGACAACCGAGAATTTGTGATCTTTTCTTGCCCGTCAGATTTTTTTTCCAAAAATACTCGTTACAAAATACAAGGATTAGATAAACAAAACGCTCAAACCGTAAAGTCTTCCCCGTGTACAAGAGCCGAACTGAATATTCAACACCACCACCCACTGATCTCTGTATTAAAACAAAGGGGAATAAAATACGTTTTGTTTGTAATTTCCCCGTTCTGAAGTACTGGAGTTTTGAACGAAATGAGATGCTTTCCTTTCGTTCGTGCAAAAATAAAATACTGTTGACATGTAACGTAATGAAAAAGAAAAGTATTGCATAAAAAAAAAAACGGCAAGAGGGTGAGAGGGAAAGAGAAGGAATTCATAAATAAATATAGTGGTAAATAGAAAACACCAAACACTTGTGCAGTAAAACGTAAATTTTATATTATTATTATTATTATTATTATTGTTATTATTATTATTATTATTATTATTATTATTATTATTATTATTATTATTATTATTATTGTTATTATCACTATTATTATTATTATTATTGATAGTTCCCGCTTACCTTGTCTTCCCATACGTTTCCCTACTATGTTCGATTCACATTATGGTCTTTCTCACCGCTCGTACCAGCGTGGTGTCAGGATCAATAATTCAACAAGACAGGAATCTGAGGAGTGTGGGAACAGCTTGATGGACGTGGGGAGTAAAAGTTTAATGCTTACTTCAACGAGAGAGAGAGAGAGAGAGAGAGAGAGAGAGAGAGAGAGAGAGAGAGAGAGAGAGAGAGAGAGAGAGAGAGAGAGAGAGAGAGGAGTGTGTGTGTGTGTATAAATCATGTGCTCTGTAGTTTAGGCTCTTTTCCGAAGGTTATGGATTCTTTCGCTGTATCTTTTTTTTTTTTGTGAATATAGGTCTCATATATTTGTATCTTTGAACTGCCTTGAAGTGTTAATTGAATTTATATGTTTAACAACACACAATAACACTTACGAGCAGTTCAAAGTATAAATCTGAGAAACCGACCAACGAAACATTTATGGAAACTTAAAACAAGATTTCATAACTGAGGATGAGTGAATAGTTTTTTTCCCTCTCTATTTACGTAATGGAGACTTTTAAGAATCTCACTTTCATTCTTTTATTCAGATGATATTAACATAAATGAATTCCAGGGAAGATATGTAAGATTTTAAAGACGATTTGTGAAGAGGTTGAATTGATCTCTTTTTTTTTTTTTTTCCTGCAGTAAGACTAATAACACATTCTTTTATTCATTGTTTGCTCAATCTGCGTCTTATGATTGTTTTTGAGTGTCAGCTTGTGGGGACATGAATAACTCTATGAAAAACTGCATTGATAGACGCTTACCTTGAAGAAATCTGGGACTTTATTAACTAACCAGAAAGAGGCTCGGAAAACTTATAAAACCATCAAATCCTGAAGTTTTAGGAGACTTATTCAGCGTCTGGCTCATCTGGTCTGGCGAAGGTCTGCCTCTAAGCCACTTACCCCGCATCCTTCCTGCGTCCTTGGCGGGCTACGTATCCTGCAGGGGCGGCGGAAAGCATTGGGATGGAGGTCTCGTCTTGAGTGGCCCTCCGTGACGAGCTGCTGTTTTGTTATTATCGCATTTATGAAACTTTTGTTGGCGCCAGTGGTCTTCTATTGCTTCCTCTCTCTTTTGCCGTCCGTGCGCTAGATTTCCTGCCTCGCTGCTTTTCATCCCGCGAAGTGCAGTCTCTTGGTGCGGAATACTGGTGACTATTCTCTCTCTTTCTCTCTCTCTCTCTCTCTCTCTCTCTCTCTCTCTCTCTCTCTCTCTCTCTCTCTCTCTCTCTCTCTCTCTCTCTCTCTCTCTGCTTCCTTGTTGCCCAGTGAGATGAAGTGACCTTTGAAGACACGCTGGGAAGGGAACATTTCTAAGCTGGCTCGTTTTGATGCCATTCGTGCTGTTTTTTCCCTTGTATTTGCCTTGGTCTTCCAGCTCCTCGTCCGTCTGTCCCCTTGTCATTGTCCTTGACCGTGACCTTTATGTCTTCCTGACCTTGTCCTTGTTCTACTTGCCATCATCATTGTCCTTTTCTCCTCTTCGTCCTCTTCCTCCTTGTCCTCGTTCCCCTTCCTCTTTCTCTTCCTTCTCGTGGTAATCGTCATCGTTGTTGTCGTCGCTGTCCTCCTCCTCTTCCTCCTCCTCCTGTACCAACACAAACCAATGTCACTCTCCCTTCACCATCACCATCACCATCACCACCACCTCCTGCTCCTCCTCCTCCTCCTCCTCAAATATTTCTTCCACAAATCTTCATTCCTTTACGTGGCGGGGAGTGCAGTAAATCACAGAAGTAGCTCCTCGACGCGCGGCTGGACGAGGAACAAAAACTGCTGATTCTCGTGAGATTCAAGGGGCGCCACCTTATCACGTGAATTGACCTGATCCACTTTTTTTTTTTTTTATGTAAGAAGGACACTGGCCAAGGGCAACAAAAATCCAATAAAAAACAAAAAAATATGCCCAATGAAATGCCAGCCTCATAAAAGGGTCAAAGCAGTGGTCAAAAATTGATGAATAAGTGTCTTGAAACCTCCCTCTTGAAGGAATTCAAGTCATAGGAAGGTGGAAATACAGAAGCAGGCAGGGAGTTCCAGAGTTTACCAGAGAAAGGGATGAATGATTGAGAATACTGGTTAACTCTTGCGTTAGAGAGGTGGACAGAATAGGGGTGAGAGAAAAAAAAAAGTCTTGTGCAGCGAGGCCGCGGAAGGAGGGGAGGCATGCAGTTAGCAAGATCAGAAGAGCAGTTAGCATGAAAATAGCGGTAGAAGACAGCTAGATATGCAACATTGCGGTGGTGAGAGAGAGGCTGAAGACAGTCAGTTAGAGGAGAGGAGTTGATGAGACGAAAAGCTTTTGATTCCACCCTGTCTAGAAGAGCAGTATGAGTGGAACACCCCCAGACATGTGAAGCATACTCCATACATGGACGGATAAGGCCCTTGTACAGAGTTAGCAGCTGGGGGGGGGGGGTGAGAAAAACTGGCGGAGACATCTCAGAACACCTAACTTCATAGAAACTGTTTTAGATAGAGATGAGATGTGAAGTTTCCAGTTCAGATTATAAGTAAAGGACAAACCGAGGATGTTCAGTATAGAAGAGGGGGACAGTTGAGTGTCACTGAAGAAGAGGGGATAGTTGTCTGGAAGGTTGTGTCGAGTTGATAGATGGAGGAATTGAGTTTTTGAGGCATTGAACAATACCAAGTTTGCTCTGCCCCAATTAGAAATTTTAGAAAGATCAGAAGTCAAGCGTTCTGTGGCTTCCCTGCGTGATATGTTTACCTCCTGAAGGGTTGGACGTCTATGAAAACACGTGGAAAAGTGCAGGGTGGTATCATCAGCGTAGGAGTGGATAGGACAAGAAGTTTGGTTTAGAAGATCATTAATGAATAATAAGAAGAGAGTGGGTGACAGGACAGAACCCTTAGGAACACCACTGTTAATAGATTTAGGAGAAGAACAGTGACCGTCTACCACAGCAGCAATAGAACGGTCAGAAAGGAAACTTGAGATGAAGTTACAGAGAGAAGGATAGAAACCGTAGGAGGGTAGTTTGGAAATCAAAGCTTTGTGCCAGACTCTATCAAAAGCTTTTGATATGTCCAAGGCAACAGCAAAAGTTTCACCAAAAACTCTAAAAGAGGATGACCAAGACTCAGTAAGGAAAGCCAGAAGATCACCAGTAGAGCGGCCTTGACGGAACCCATACTGGCGATCAGATAGAAGGTTGTGAAGTGATAGATGTTTAAGAATCTTCCTGTTGAGAATAGATTCAAAAACTTTAGATAGGCAGGAAATTAAAGGAATAGGACGGTAGTTTGAGGGATTAGAACGGTCACCCTTTTTTAGGAACAGGTTGAATGTAGGCAAACTTCCAGCAAGAAGGAAAGGTAGATGTTGACAGACAGAGCTGAAAGAGTTTGACTAGGCAAGGTGCAAGCACGGAGGCACAGTTTCGGAGAACAATAGGAGGGACCCCATCAGGTCCATAAGCCTTCCGAGGGTTTAGGCCAGCGAGGGCATGGAAAACATCATTGCGAAGAATTTTAATACGTGGCATGAAGTAGTCAGAGGGTGGAGGAGAGGGAGGAACAAGCCAAGAATCGTCCAAGGTAGAGTTTTTAGCAAAGGTTTGAGCGAAGAGTTCAGCTTTAGAAATAGATGTGATAGCAGTGGTGCCATCTGGTTGAAATAGAGGAGGGAAAGAAAGAAGAAGCAAAGTTATTGGAGATATTTTTGGCTAGATGCCAGAAATCACGAGGGGAGTTAGATCTTGAAAGGTTTTGACATTTTCTGTTAATGAAGGAGTTTTTGGCTAGTTGGAGAACAGACTTGGCATGGTTCCGGGCAGAAATATAAAGTGCATGAGATTCTGGTGATGAAAGGCTTAAGTACCTTTTGTGGGCCACTTCTCTATCATGTATAGCACGAGAACAAGCTGTGTTAAACCAAGGTTTAGAAGGTTTAGGACGAGAAAAAGAGTGAGGAATGTATGCCTCCATGCCAGACACTATCACCTCTGTTATGCGCTCAGCACACAAAGACGGGTCTCTGACACGGAAGCAGTAGTCATTCCAAGGAAAATCAGCAAAATACCTCCTCAGGTCCCCCCAACTAGCAGAGGCAAAACGCCAGAGGCACCTTCGCTTAGGGGGATCCTGAGGAGAGATTGGAGCGATAGGACAAGATAAAGATATGAGATTGTAATCGGAGGAGCCCAACGGAGAAGAAAGGGTGACAGCATAAGCAGAAGGATTAGAAGTCAGGAAAAGGTCAAGAATGTTGGGCGTATCTCCAAGACGGTCAGGAATACGAGTAGGCTGTTGCACCAATTGCTCTAGGTCATGGAGGATAGCAAAGTTGTAGGCTAGTTCACCAGGATGGTCAGTGAAGGGAGAGGAAAGCCAAAGCTGGTGGTGAACATTGAAGTCTCCAAGAATGGAGATCTCTGCAAAAGGGAAGAGGCTCAGAATGTGCTCCACTTTGGAAGTTAAGTAGTCAAAGAATTTCTTATAGTCAGAGGAGTTAGGTGAGAGGTATACAGCACAGATAAATTTAGTATGAAAGTGACTCTGTAGTCGTAGCCAGATGGTGGAAAACTCAGAAGATTCAAGAGTGTGGGCACGAGACCAGGTAAAGTCATTGCGCACATAAACGCAGCATCCAGCTTTGGATCGAAAATGAGGATAGAGAAAGTAGGAGGGAACAGAAAAGGGGCTACTGTCAGTCTGTGCTGTGGCTTCACCACTTACAAATGACAGTAATGCTTGTTATGGTAACTCTTCTTCCAAATATGTTAGCGTAACGGAACCAGAGATACACGAGAGAGAGAGAGAGAGAGAGAGAGAGAGAGAGAGAGAGAGAGAGAGAGAGAGAGAGAGAGAGAGAGAGAGAGAGACCATTTCAGAAAGCTCTAGTTGAAGTTTTTAGGGTATTTTTATGTTTCTAGCGACAGATTAACAACACTTCTACATTACTAACTGGAGAAACACTCTTGAGGACACTACTAATCATCTATGTGCCTTTTGAAAATAGTCGTGGTGAGAGAGCGAAGTGTTTCAGGATACGGACCTACGAGTGAGAGAAAGTGAGAGTGGTATTCTGTGCTAACAAGGGAGCATCAACAGCATCGTTATATGAGGTCATCCAGAGTGCGTGTCATTTAAAATAGGCAATTATAAGGTAGTTACGTTTTTTTCTCAGTAATGCACCGCTGTAAAATCAAGCGTGAACACAATTACTTTTTTGGGTTTTATGAGGCGCGGCAAATAATAAGAGTAATAACCGTTCATTACCTGCACTGCTCTCAGGTGAACAAACGCTGCAATGCTACTTGTAAATATACGTAAACTTATTAATTAGATAGTTCGCTTACTCGGACCTTTCCTCTCACCTCGGAACATTCTAGCTCTCTCTCTCTCTCTCTCTCTCTCTCTCTCTCTCTCTCTCTCTCTCTCTCTCTCTCTCTCAGTAATGTTCAGGGATTGCGTCTAAACTTAAAACTTTATTAAACACGTGCTGCTTTTGAGTTTCCTTCCGTGTTTCTCTCCTCCTCCTCCACCTCCTCCTCCTCCATCTCCTCCTCCTCCTCCTCCTGCTCTTCTTCTTCTTCTTCTTCTTCTTCTCTTAATCCTCCTCCTCTTCTTCATCCTTTTCTTCCTATTCTCCCTTTTCTTCCCCTTCCTCCTTTTCTTCCCCTTCCTCCTTCACCACCACCACCACCACCACCACTTCCTCCTTCTTCCCATAAAAACTTCACCTCTCCCTCCATAAAGGTGTCAGTAATTATGTGGCGTGGGAGGGCAAGGGTGCCGCTCTTTATTAATATCTTGTGACACGACATTGATCCTCGTGTATTGTTCCTGGATTTCTTTTCTTTTAGTTTTTATTCATTACTTTTTTTTTGTTTCGTGGTTTTGTATGCTTATCTTTTTGGTTTTCCTTTTCTTATGTGTTTTGGTGTTTTTGAGGTGTGCTTCTCCTGTTCTGTATATTTTTTTTATTTTTTTTATTTTCTAGTTTATGTTTTTTTACTTGTCTCTTTTTCTGCTATTAACTTACGTGTATTGTTTCCATGTGTTTTCCTATATTTCTCTTAGTTTCTTCGTTCTGCATACCGCTTTTCCTCATTTTTTCATATACTTCAGTGTTTTCCAGGTGAGTTTTTCTTTTGTATAAATTTCCAATCCATTTTCTCGTTCACAAGTTCGCATTTTTACTCCATATTTTGTCTGTTATATATATTTTTCTTTCTACCTTTCCTTTATGACAAGCGTAAAGGACATAAATTTGCAGGAGTGCCGTGTGTGGGTGAGGGAGGGAGTGAAGGAATATGGTGGTGGTGGTGGGCGGCGAGAGTAATGTGTGTGTGGGACTGACTGGAGCGGCAGGTGAGGGGCAGGGTGGGCGTGGGGAGGAGAGTGGGCGGGAGTGGGCGGGCTGTGTCGGCTTTCTCGTGTGTTGTCCAATCATACTGACTCCTTTAAGGCTGAACTGATTAGATGTTGTTGGGGACGTTGTTGATCAAGAGAGAGAGAGAGAGAGAGAGAGAGAGAGAGAGAGAGAGAGAGAGAGAGAGAGAGAGAGAGAGAGAGAGAGAGAGAGAAAATCATCTTATCATGATTCGAAAGAAACTAAAAAGAGAAAAAAGTAAAAATTAGATAGAAAATTTTGCGTAAACGAGAAATAATGACCAGAGAGAGAGAGAGAGAGAGAGAGAGAGAGAGAGAGAGAGAGAGAGAGAGAGAAAGAAAGTTTTGTCGGGATTCTAGAGGAATTGAAAAAAAGAAATAAGGTGAATATTGGATACAAAATTTTACGTAAACGAGAGAGAGAGAGAGAGAGAGAGAGAGAGAGAGAGAGAGAGAGAGAGAGAGAGAGAGAGAGAGAGAGAGAGAGAGAGATGGGGGGGCGGACAACCGTGACCGACTCGTGATGGTTTGCTCCACGCCCGCCGCCCACATTTTAATTCCCATTTTCACTAATTGGTTTGCATCATAATTACTTGCATTTAAATGGATTTTATGTTTAGGTAAATGATAATGTTTGTTGTTAATTTGCTGCTAACACATTCCCACATATCCACCGGTCTTTCCTCTCCACCCTCGTTTTTCTTCCACTTCCTCCTCTTTCTCCCTTCCTCATTGCTCATTTTTTTCTTTTTCATTTTTTTTTCCACTGCAGATCTCCATATTTATTTACTTTTCACATCTGGTAAAATTTTTCTGCATTTCCCTTTTCAAACAACTTTTTAATCTCCGTTTCTTCTCTTCCATTTTCTCTTACTCTTCCTCGTTGCCTTTTTTGCCCTTACGAACTTTTATATTCTTTGGTTTTCCGTTTCCTTTCTCTGTCTTTTCCATTTCTCACTTCGTATCGATCTGTTCTTCCTTGTTCTTTATTCTTTTTTTTCTTTTTTTTTTTTTTGCAATTTTTTCCCCGCGTTTTTTGCTTCTTCCTTCTCGCCTCTCTCTCTCTCTCTCTCTCTCTCTCTCTCTCTCTCTCTCTCTCTCTCTCTCTCTCTCTCTCTCTCTCTCTCTCTCTCCTCTTCCCACTATATGTACCTTTTTCCTTTTCTCATTTCTGCTTTTCATCTTTTCCTTGTCTACCTTTTCTTTTAAAATTTCTTCTTCTTTCCGTCCCATCCATTCTTCATCAATATTTATCCTTAGATCACTTTTCCTTTGTCCCCCTTTTTTCTTGTTTTCGCATTTCCTAGTTTCATCCTCCCTTTTCCATCTTCACTCCTTATTTCCTTCCACTTCCTCTTCTTATCCCCTCCACTTCAGCTCTATCAGTTATACCTTTATTCTGTCATCCGCCTTTTTTTTTTATTAGATTTTTCCCTTTGCAAACTCTTTTTTCGACCTTTCCCTGTTTCTACTCCTTCCTTATTCTCTCTTCCTACCTCTTCCCCTCTCCCTTCTCTTTCCCCTCTTTTAGTATTACCTTGAAATCACTTTGTCTTCCTTCCTTTTTCTTGTTTATATCTTCCCCTCTCCAACATCCCTCTTCGTTCTTTCTTATTCTCTCCCCCTCTTACCCCTTTCCCCTTCCTCATCCTCTCTATTAGTTTTGTGTGAAATCACTTTTTTTCTATTTACACCTTCCTCTTTCCAGCCTTCCTCCCTGTTTCTCTCCACTTTCCCTCTTCCCTCATTCTACCCTCTCCATCTCCCCTCTACCTATACCCTCCCTCTTCCCGTCTATCAGTATTGCTTTAAATAACTTTATTATCTTTTTTTTTCTATTTATTTTTGCCCTTCTCCAACCTCCCTCCCTGTTTCTGCACCTTCCTTGTTCCCTTCTCCTCTCCCCTGCCCCTTCCCCGTTCCCTTCCCCCTCTCCCGTATCCCTTCCTCTTCCCCTCTATTAGTATTGCTTGGGATCACTTTGTCCTCTCCACAACCAAGGCCTCGTATCCAAGTGGAGTGAGATTACGCTTGCGGACACTCCCTTTGAAGCCTCCACTCCCACTACTCTGATGTAGGTGCTGTCCATTCAAGACCCGAGACTCTGTGCATCAAAACAATTATATGCAGTCCCGTGTTTCCTTAGTGCCTGAAATTGTAATGTGTGTGAAGTATAAGTCTTGGTGTTTTTTTTTTGGTTCTTGGTTGCTTTCTCCTCTTAAGAAGTGTTTGTAAATGCTAATGCTTCTTACGCTTCTTATGCTTCTTCATGGACTCAAGACGCTAAGAAGTGTACAAGTTTCCGCCGCTTCTTGTTCAGTGTGGGTTTACTTACCGGGGTTTTCTTTGCTGGTAGATGGTATGATGGTATGATGGTGGTGGTGGTGGTGAATGTGGTTATGGTGAGGGTAGCTGTGCTGGTGATGGTCGTGGTGATGGTAGTTAATGGTGAGAGTAGCGATGATGGTGATGGTAGTTTTGGTGAAGTAATGATGATGGTGGTGATGGTAATAATGGTGGTGGTGGATGTGATGATGGTGGTGGTGATAGTATAATGTTGAGGATAGCGATGGTGGTGGTGGTTCAGGTCTTTTATTGGCCCTTCCTCGTTAGTTTCAGCAGGAGGAAGAGGTTAGATTAGGTTCCGGAGGTCACTGTCTACTTGATGTCCTTATGTGTTTCTCTCTAACCTTGCCTTGGTGGAGGGGAAGTGGCAAGGTGAACACACGAACGGTACAATGAAGGTGAATAATAATGGATTAAAATAAAGAAGCTTATGTTATTATGTAGCGTTGTGTAATAGGATCAGATGCATTCTAGCTTGATGACTTATTTATTTGTTATTTTTTTTATATAGATATACATTATGTTATCTTTCTTTATATTCTAAGATTTTTTTGTGTATTTTTTTCTTTGTCTTGTTACTTTTTTCTTTACATTTTTTATCTTTTCTCTTAGATTATCACGATTACTCTAACGTCTTTCTTATTTTATGTATGTTATGTTTCTTCATATTCTATTTTTTTCTGTGTAATTTGTTTATTTTGTCTCCTTACTTTTTGCTTTAACAATTCTCATTTTTTTTCTGATAGATTATTTCAATTAGATTAATGTTTTTTGAGTGGATGTTATTTTTTGTTTTATTTGTTATATTTTCTCTTTTCTTGACATTTCCTATCTGATAGTCTAACATTTTTCTTCGCAAAAGTGTTACTCCTTCACGTTTCTTCCGTGCTGACATTTTCTTTCTATTTTCTAGGCGTGTCTCATTGATGTCGACGTTGATGATAAGGTAAGATAGTGATGCATCATTCCTGGGTACTTTGCACCTCAACTACGAGTCATTTAGGGCTTACCTGGGAAAAGGTGAGACATGCAATTTCGGTTACCTTCCCCGTCAAGGTTCCGTGGATTAGGTTCGAAGCCTCGTGTACGTTGCGCGTTACCTTTTTGTGTGCAGTTTGCTTTTTTTTTTTTTTTTGTTATGTAAGTCTTTTATCGTTAGAGTCTTGCTGTATTTTCTTTTTATTCAAGGTGTTTTTTCTCCTTTTTTTCCATGTTTATATCTTCCCCTCTCCAACATCCCTCTTCGTCCCCATGTTTTTGCACTTTCACTATTCCCTCCCGCTCCTACCTCTTCCCCTTTCTTTCCCTCTTTTTCTTCCTCTCTATCACTGTTATTTTGATACATAAAGAAAGGAAATTTCCTCTTTTTACTAATACTTTATTCATAATATTAATGAGGCCATGAATAACAGCAGAATGAGTACACCAATAGATGAATCTCCTCAATGGAACGCTATAAAAACTCCCCGTATTCACCACCACGAGTAATAAATGAGTAACACAAAGGCATTAATCAGTGACTCCCGCTTACTGAAGCGAATCCCTCGGGACATTACGTGCGCCATAAGAGGATTAACCATGGAGGGGCGGTGCTTGGGTTCGAACACCCGCCGCTCACACACCCACCGCTGCCGCCCCTGATGACAGCTTTCTGACGAGTCCCGCTGACTACTTCCCCTGACAACCTACTGACAGACCCACCATGTCTCACAAGACCACTGGAAGCCTGACGACACGACATGACATGGCCCGCGAGAACTGACAGCACGCCACAGCACCCCCAACACGTCCTGGCCCGCACACTTCCCAAGATTACTAAGGCTTCCACTGGCGACTCCATACGACTGCTGGCGACGACAGGGCCTCCACGGCATGCTAAGGTTGCTGACTTACCTCATGTATTCCAAGATCTCTTGGCGATCCCTTAAAAGATACTTAAAGATCATGCTGACTAACTCCTAAAAGATCCCTAAAAGTTTCTGCTAACGGCTACTAAAATACCCTTAAAGTTCCTACAGAAGATTTCTTAAAGACCTTAAAAATCCTACTGATGACTACTCAAAATATCCCTTAAAGTTTCCTCTCATGACTTAAAAAAAAAAAAGAGAAAAAAAAAAAGAAAAAATCCAGCTAACGTCTCCCTAAAATATCCCTTAGACTTCCTGCCTAAATGCTCCCTCAAAGACACTACTGAAGACACTTAAAATATTCCCTAATACTCCTGCTAACGATACCATAAAATATCCCTTAAACAAAATCTCCCAAAGACCCGGAAGAGACCCAGCTGACGACTCCTCAAAAAGTTCCTGAAACGTCCTGCAGTCCCCAGAGCCCCAGTACAAACCCCGGACAACCTGCCCCGCCTCCCACACGTCTGTCACGTCTATACTCGTCCCGTGTCGACCCACTCTCTCCCATTAGCGTGATTCTGGTCAGATTTTTGCAGCACCGACGTAAAAGAAAAAAAAATTGTTTGTCGAATCTGTGTGTGTGTGTGTGTGTGTGTGTGTGTGTGTGTGTGTGTGTAGTGTCCTCTCCATGTTTTTGCTTTGTGTCTCTTCTATTCTGTTCATGTTTGCTGCCGGAATTAGTTCGCTTGTATCGTATTTCCTCCATCTCTTTCTACGCATATTAAATTTAACATTGTATTACGCATTATAAATTCATGGTTGATATTCAGGAGTTTCCAAGCAGAATCACGCTTTCTCTTCTTTTCATTTCAAACACTGAAAATCTTCCCAGGAAATTCAGAACGTCAAGTAAATCCTTTGTCCCCTGATGGTCATTCGCTCATTCTTTCCTTCACTCATTACTCGTAAACAAAATCCGCTGCTACTCCTTTACATCCTCTTGAGACTCCCTTAGCACCTAATCCTCTCCCCAATTAAGCTCATGGGACTTGTGAGATTTGTTGTGAAGGAATCACTTTGACTTTTTAGCGTACAGGGCAGCTTCAGGAAGGAGAAGAAGACAAAGAGGGAGAAGATAGACAGGAAAGAGGCGATGTTTGTCTTGTTTCTTCTTACCCTTCCCCTGTGTTTGTTATGAAAGAGAGAGAAGACGTGAGTGAAACATTTTGATTTTTATCTCATGAGGAGGAAAAGGGAGAAGAATGAGGACACAAAACGGAAAATAATGATTTAAGTCTTGTTTACTCTGAGAATTCCACCTTTGTATCTCAAGTAGAAATAAGCGGCGCCTGAACTCTTTTGATTCGTTGTTGCGTTAAGCGAAACGGAG
>NC_087187.1:7855000-7867500 GCF_035594125.1 Scylla paramamosain
CAGCACCACGTCTTGTGAACTCCATTGCTCACTCGCGGCTCGGGACGGACGGTTAATCGCTATCGAGTTTACTGAGTTTACTGAAAGCCGCGTAATTACTCCTGGACATGAACAAGTTGTCAAATCAGCCGATGAGTCAAATGATGAGGAAGGTCTTCAGTTCTTGCTCAGGCACTGCTGGTTTTGGTTGTGGCTGTAGGGTAGTATGCTTTGAAATACTCTTTGTTGTGAACTAAAAAGAGAGAGAGAGAGAGAGAGAGAGAGAGAGAGAGAGAGAGAGAGAGAGAGAGAGAGAGAGAGAGAGAGAGAGAGAGAGAGAGAGAGAGAGAGAGAGAGAGAAATTCTGAACCTTCATACAAGTACCTCATATACACATACATAAGATACCATACACGCATCCCATAATATGGGATGCGTGTATGGTATCTTATATATTATATACATTCGTAATATACAAACACTACACACGTATACATGCACAAACTAAATAAAACTACCTTAAATCTCTTACAATTTCACAAATGAATTTTGTGGCTATAAACCGAAAAGAAATCAACCTAAACGATAAGGTTAGATAAAATAAAAGAAAGAAATGATAATGAGATTGTCACTGCGGAATTAATAGTAAACTTTAAAATGTTGTTAGCTAAATATTCTAATTTACGGATAGGGATGACAGGTGGACATAGGTGTATTATATATAAAGACTGCCGCGTGTAGATCAATTGGCTTCTTACATCAGCTTCACTTGTGATCTTGCTGTTTTTTTTGTTTTTTTTTAATTAGCTCCGTAAAGTCCATGAAGATCCACAGATACAATAAGTGAAAATAGTTAAGATTTTTTTATTTGAAGTATTTTGTGGAATATATCACTATCTTGGGTAGGTGCACATTCCATCGTCTTAAGTTTTTGTCACTGTGAGAGGAAAGTAGAGAAAGTGAAGGTGTTTTGATACAACTGCTCCCAATTCCCTTTGAGTCCCAGCATTAGTTACCTCTTAGCTACACGTCATCTGGAACGCCCTGATGCTTTTATGCTGATTAAGACCAAATTGATTGTAATTGTCTCACCCTCTCACCTTTAATGGCCATCCTTGAGGCTTTAGGGAGTAGTGCACAGTAGCAAAGTAGAGAGAAGAGAAAGCACACGAGGGCAATAAAAGAAGGGAACAAGAAAATGATGGACATGGAGTAAAATAAGATCGAGAACACAAAGACGAGGGAATAGTGAAAAAAGTGTTGGTAAGAATAATGGAAATAGGAAAGGTTGTTGAGGTTTAGCGATAAAAACGGGGGCATAGTAAAAAAGACAAAGAGAAAAAGAAAAGCGAAAATAGCAAAGGTAGGAGGGATAGAAAGACGACAGAATAGTGTAAAAAAAAAAAGGAGTACAAATATCTAGAAAGATAAAAAGAAATAAAACGCGGATTTTTTTTACAACGACATATTAGAAGAAGAAAAGTTGAGAAAAGTAATAGAAGCGGAAATAGCAAAGGCAGGGAGATAAAAAGAAAAAAATACGACTGAATAATAACAGAGAATCAGTAAAGATGAATAAAAAGAGGCTGAAAAAATAATGATAAAACACGGATTTTTTTTTTTTTTTTAGCTGGAGATTAGAAGAATAATTAAAGTGGAAAATTAAATTGGAAAGGTAGAAAGATAGAAACATGACAAAATAGTAGACGAAAGACAGAAAAATATAAAAATCTGAAAAAAAGAAAGAAAACAATTTTTCTTCATTTCACATTCCGTTTTGACACACACACACACACACACACACACACACACACACACACACACACACACACACACACACACACACACACACACACCTAGCACCTGGCACCTGGCACCTGGTATAAGCTGTCACTCGCCTGGCGCTACTCTTTGCTGGAGACAGATCCGGCAGCCTCCTTATCTTCCTTCCCATCTCAGCTACTTTTTTGTAAGGCGTTTCCACCTGTCTCGCCTCCCGCTGCGCAACTTCTTATACCGCGACAGTTTCCTCTTTTTTCCCAACTTCTGTGTGGCTGCTTTCCTGTTTTCTGATTGGATTTTATCTCTTGTGTTTCTCTCCTTTCTATATACTTCTACATTTTTTTTCTTTTGGTGATCCATATATTTATTTTTCTTTTTTCTCATTTCTTTCAATTTTCTTTTTTGTGATGTTTTCTTTCCATATGGAGTTTTCTTCTTTTCGTATCTTTTTCTTTCACTTATGTTTGTCTTTTTTTCCTTACTTGGGTTTCCTTTCTTACCTAAAACTTTCTTTTAATTCATGTTTCTTTTTTTCGGTATTGATTCTGTGTCTATTTTTTCATCCATTTATTTTTGTTATGTACTTAAATTTGCTCCCTTTATCTTTTTCTTTTCCCTCCTTTCTATCGACGTTTTCTTCCTTTGCGCCACACTCTCTTTCTTTCCTTTTCCTAATATATATTTTGCTTAACGCTGTCTTTCCTTTCTTCCTCTAACATTTATTTAAGATCATAACCCCAATCGGCCTTTCTGATCGCCCAGTCCTGACAGCTTTTCAAAACCAAACAGCGTCCCTTGAAAACTGCAAAGATCATCAGGCATTTCAAGCCACATAAAGTCAGCTTCTAAAATCTTGACCTGTTGCTTGTTGGAAGAGGAGGACGAAGAGAAGGAAGAGAAAGAGAGAGAGAGGAGGAGGAGGAGGAGGAGGAGGAGGAGGAGGAGGAGGAGGAGGAGCCAATCAATTAGCCAGTCAGCCAACTAGATCATCTGGTTTCACGTTTTCTTTGGTTCTCAGGAGACGAAGGTTCTGAGAGAATTAGTTGCAGTGGTCTTTGTCTCGCCACTTCTTGTTCTCCCTCCACTAAGCTTCCCTCCGCCTCTCTTGTTCCTCTCCCTTCCCTCAAATTCTCCTTCACCTTTTCCCTCCCAAGACCCTTACACCTCTCTACGGGAAATCTGAAGTGGGTGTCCAGTACCGTGGAAGACTGGAATAAGGAGGAAAAATGAATGAATGTTGGGAGCGGGTGAGAGGGGAAGGAGAAAATGGACAAAGTGTAATTTAGGAAGAGGTTGAATAGGATAAGAAAAGGAACCAGTGGATGTTTAATATTGTAGAAGAAGAGAATAAGAAGGAAATGGGTGGAGGTGGAGAATGAAGGTTAGGTAAGATGAAGGATAGAATGATGGTGAATAGGATGAAGAAAGGAACTAGTATTTGGCTAATACCGAGAAAGAACAGGAAAAAGAAAAAGAATAGAAAATGGATGAAGGAGATATCTGAGGGAGAGAAAACGAGGAAAAAAGACAGCTGAGAAGAAGGATAGAGTCAGAATAGGATAAAGAAAGGATTGTCGGTTGTCCAATACTGTGGAAGAAGAAGGGAAGGAAGGGATAAAATGGATGAAGGATGAGAGCTGGAAAGAGGAAGAGAATGAAAGGCAGGCGAAAGATAGGATAGAGGAAGCTAAATAAGATGGGGAAAGGAATTGAATCCTTTATCCAGTCAGTATTTGTAGGCTGCGGTGAACTGAACTGGAATTAGTGCAAATGAGAAAATGGATGAAGGAGAAGGAGAGAAGATGAAAGGGGAAGGAAGAAGGGAAGCAGTGACAGGTGAGATGGAGGAGGAGGCTGAATAAGATGAAGACGGGACCTGCCTGCTTTCTCCCGTCAGTGTCTGAGATGAAGTGAACTGAAATTAGTGGGATGCCGAACACTGGTTAATGAATTTGATGAGGCAGCGAGTGAGGTTGCAATCAGACTCCTGCTGCTGCTGCGGTGTCTGTCTCTCCGTCTGTCTCTCCGTCTCTGTCTCGCCCCTGGTGCTGCTGCTTGAGGCGTCACAATCAATACAGGCGCTGGACGTGTAATCATTCCAGCTTGTCGGTGGATGGAGGCTGATTCACTACACCTGTCCCAAACCTGGCGTGCTTGAGACTTCAACCCATCCTGGGTGACGCTGCTCTCATGGCTCCCCCGCGTGTAATCCGTGTTCTCTATATTCCGCGTTTTATCTTGAAGCCCGTTCTCTCTCTCTCTCTCTCTCTCTCTCTCTCTCTCTCTCTCTCTCTCTCTCTCTCTCTCTCTCTCTCTCTCTCTCTCTCTCTCTCTCTCTTTTAAGGTTTATGTGAAATATTGTTTTGAATTCAGGATGTGTATTGTATGGAGGTAACGACGTCAGCTATTGGAGTCATTGTTTACACATTCTTTGTCATGACTTGTATGTTTGTGATTAATGTTTAATTACTTGGAGTTTCCTTTTTTTCAGTAAAGGGCTTGTTTTGTTTCGAGCCGTAACAGTGCGATCAAAGAAAACTTACCTGCACCAACACGAGCAAAGGGGAACCTTTTCAGCATAAATTGCGCAGGAAATATGATCAAGGAAGTGATTAGCATTGCTGGAGAATTTTCAAAGCAGATGCGGGTGTAATATCATTGCTCTCAGTGTTTCTCGTGGTCTTGGAGTAGCTCTTTATATATATATATATATATATATATATATATATATATATATATATATATATATATATATATATATATATATATATATATATATATATATATATATATATATATATATATATATATATATATATATATATATATATATATATATATATATACTCGTATATATATATATATATATATATATATATATATATATATATATATATATATATATATATATATATATATATATATATATATATATATATATATATATATATATATAACTTTTAGAGGTCTTACATGAAATTAGAAATGGATTCATGATGTACAATATTGAGGAATGCTCCCCCAACTAAATTAATTGATTTATTAAGTATATACTTGCAAAGAACATGTGTA
Source organism: Scylla paramamosain (assembly GCF_035594125.1). NCBI lineage: Eukaryota > Metazoa > Arthropoda > Malacostraca > Decapoda > Portunidae > Scylla > Scylla paramamosain. Next base: position 7,859,834 of record NC_087187.1, read on the forward strand.
TGAAAACGTTACATAGTAACAATTTCTAATGAAAGAACATTTACACCTACAGAAATTAGTGGCATGAGCTGTTGATCATTAGTTTTGCTGGAAAGATTACCAGGCAAGCAGTTTGTATTGCTACACCACTCGGAAGAAAAACCGGAAATTTTCGCTTAATTAAATACTTGCAGTGAATAACACTATGCAAGCTTGATGAAAAGTCGTATCTTTTTTTCTTCTGTATATAAAATACGCATATCTAAAGTATCAAATATGTAAATCTAAATAAAACACAACAGCATCTCCACCGCAATAGGAATCTTGACACTGAAAATTTGAGGGACAAGATCATTAACTTTCCCGATGTAAGAAGACAGGAAGGGGCGTGAGACACGAGTAGCTCGTTCCCTATCATCCCTTACTCTCTCCATAGTTCCTTCTGCCCGCCATCTTCCCTTCCTCCCTTCACAACGTTCCCTTGCCCACTTCTCCCCTCCCCTCCCTTCCAGTTCTCCCTCCCTGTTCCTCCCCTCGCATTTCCAGAGCCCTTCGTCACCCCTTATTACCCTGCAAGTCCGTCGCTCTGTCATCTTTAACTTTAGGCAACACGTGATGGGATTGATTTTTGCGTGTTGGCTGGCGGCACCTCAGGCTGTCAGGTGTGCTCGGGTCACTGGGCACCGGGGCACGCTGGGCAGTGAGGCAGGGCGGGGAGTGTTGCTGTGAATTTACAAAAATGTTGCCGAGGAATGGAAATTATGTTTACTTGCTTGACCTGACCTTGCCTGACCTCACCTGACCTCGCCTGACCTCACCTGACCTCAACTGACCTGACCTGACCTGACCTGACCTTAACTAGCTTACCTTACCTAACTTTAATCTTACCTAACCTTACCATACCTTACCTTATCTTACCTTACCTTGTCTTAGCTTAGCTTAGCTTAGCTTAGCTTAGCTTAGCTTACCTTACCTTACCTTTTCTCACCTCCCCCAGTCTTAACCTACATTAACTCACCTTACTGTCTTGAACGAGGGGATGAAAGGACCACAGTATACCGGATTCGTTATTGTAGTATTCAATCTAGGAAGGCTACCTCAATTAACACAATGCACAGCACAAAAATGACAGTACACCAGTCATAGTTTATCAGTTTATCACAATTTATCACAAGCTTCGTAAACTGACCCTTATTAAAGTGATGTGACACAATGTCAAATAGTTTTATAAGTCCTCCAATATGTGTGTGTGTGTATATATATATATATATATATATATATATATATATATATATATATATATATATATATATATATATATATATATATATATATATATATATATATATATATATATATATATATATATATATATATATATATATATATATATATATATATATATATATATATATATATATATATATATATATATATATATATATATATATATATATATATATATATATATATATATATATATATATATATTACATTATTTTATATTATGTGTGTGTGTGTGTGTGTGTGTGTGTGTGTGTGTGTGTGTGTGTGTGTGTGTGTGTGTGTACATGTGGTCTTTCGATAAGCATCACACTTCCAGTAGTAAAGGAATTTTACATATAACCATAATAAGGCTTAATGAACCCTCAAGTAATCAACCTGACAAAAAAAAAAAAAGTAAACGCAGAAAATCATTGCACTACATTAATTCTAGGATATATCAATATAATTTATCAATCTCCTTATCAATATAATTTAGTTCCCTAAACGTAAACAAAATAACCTAGTGTCGACCTGCACCCTCGGGCTGGTAGCAGCAGACATCATGGCAGCCCCCCAGCCCGGCCTCCGCTTCCGTCCTCACCCATCAGACCTTGCCAATCATCAACACGCGAGTGACTTTCTACTGTCACGTCGCAGCTCAGGACAGGAGCAGAGCCGGTGAACAGACAGTGGCTGCCTCAACTCTTGCTATCCACAAGTCAGTTCGGAGGGCAAGTGACGCCTGACATGCGTACCAGCACCACGAATCCTATTTCAAAGTTATAATAATGTTTTGTCACCCAGAACAACTATATTGTGTAATAACCAACGATAAATGAATGTAATAACATATAGCAGACACAGAACATCCATATGTAATTTAAATGCGTAAACCCAAGTGACGGCTGCCAAGCGCATCTGTAACCTTTTTCTAGTATTCATTATTACAAAGCCCCACCATTCGAAAATCGCTAAACAATACTGCTGAAGTAGAATAAAGTACATACAACATACATTATACGCGGATCAATCGATCCACCAAAATCTGTATCAACATCATCACAATATTCACTATGTAATAATGATACACTTCCCTTATCTTACCATTACCTTATCTTATCTCACCTCACCTCACCTCACTTCGTCTTATCTTACCTCATCTTAACTTACCTCACTTTACCTTACCTTTATCTTACCTTACCTTACCTTAATTAAGTTAACCTACCTCACTTAAGCTACCTTACCTAATCTTAAGAACACAACAACAAAAGAGCAATTGCAAGAAGCCAATAGGTCTGTATGTGGCAGTCCTTGCATAAAACACAATGAAATACTTGTATCAACTTAAAATTCTTACCTTTATTTTCCATACTTTTCTTTACCTATTTTACCCGAATGCCTACTAAGTTACTTTAGCGAACATGGAGCTCTAATCATTCCCTTCAAGCGGTATCTTCACCGGACCTGCTACTTTGCATCTTCCACTTGTGTCATCCTAGAGTGTGTGCATAAACTTTATTCTTTGTCTATCCCTTCCTCACACTACTTCGTCCTCCGACAGTATACAGGCACAGTCAAGATCCCTGGATGTAGGTAGTGTTTACTGAACGCTAGAAAAAGTCTTGAGGTTTATTAGAAAGATAAATGAAAGTTTACTGTTGAAAAAAAAGTCGTAACGATTATTAGAACTTCAAGAAAACGCCACAAGTGTTGGCTAAAAGTACCAAACCTTGCCTGAGTCCAAAAAATGGCATATTTCTTGGACTGACAGAAAAGATAAAAATGTCCTGGGTTGGAAAAAGTATAATAAAATTTTGTAGATAACATGCCAGTCACCGAAATCTGGAAACAGTCGCCATATCTCCCGGATAGACTGGAAAAAGACGGGGCTGTTTTGGATGGCTGGCTGGGGAAGTTCGCTGCTTTTTCTTGGGCAGTGTAGGACTCAAGCGGCTCAGCAGGTGTCCTCCCCTATGCCGGGAAGAACGACCGGCGGAGAAAGAGAGACAGAGAGAGAGAGAGAGAGAGAGAGAGAGAGAGAGAGAGAGAGAGAGAGAGAGAGAGAGAGAGAGAGAGAGAGAGAGAGAGAGAGTAAAGTTTGTTAATATCGTGGGGACTGAATTTGCGTCTCTGTTTTGGCAGTTCTCCAGGAAGAAAATTAAACCCGAGAGAACACGGCTGGGCTTTACCTTGAAAAATTCAACTCCTGCTGGAACTGCGTGTGTGACATTAATATCATTAGTACACGTGTTAATGGCATTACGGGTCCAAGTGGAAAAGTGCAACGAAACAACAAATGGATGAAGAAATGAGGAACGTTTCACAGAATTTTACCTCACAAGAACCACACAACACCACATGTAATTGTACCCTACGCCTCACAAATAAACCATTCTGGGCATTACGTCACCTAGTGGAAAAGTGCACAGAAAATATGAAAGTAAATAGATGAATGCTTTTGGACAAGGAATGTTCTACAGAAAATTTAACTTTATGAATGCCACATCACACATAATTGTACTCTATGCCTCACAATATCTATGCCTCAATATCAAGTATCCAAGAGAAAAAAAAGTGCAACGAAAATACAGAAACGAAAGAAAAAAAAAGAAAAAAGAAAAAAGAAAAAAAAAAAAATTATATATATATATATATATATATATATATATATATATATATATATATATATATATATATATATATATATATATATATATATATATATATATATATATATATATATATATATATATATATATATATATATATATATATATATGACCTTAGACGACAAACGTCCCATAAAAAGGAAATCTCCCAAAGACCATACCACTTATAATTGCACTCTACTCGCAAATAAAACATTGAAATGGGGGGAAAAAAAATGCACGGAAAACACATTAAAAAGATAAACAAATGGCCTTGGAAAACGAATATTCAACAAAAATGTAATCTCACGATGACCAAACCACATATAACTGTACTCCATGCCTTACACATAAACTATTCACTCACATAATCGCCTGATAAGAAATTAATGCACAGCGACTCATCAAACTTGTACGACGCCTCACTCTACCGGGCGTGTGCTCATCAGTCACCCTGCCACCAGTCCTTAGAGGCGAGCCCTGTATTAAAATTTATTAAGCTCGAACCGATTTGAATAAAGAGACGCAATGAATAAGAAGCTCCGGCGTGGGTGACATCTCTGATCTCTTTTGACAGGGTGCTTAAAGTTGCGTTGAGAGAGAGAGAGAGAGAGAGAGAGAGAGAGAGAGAGAGAGAGAGAGAGAGAGAGAGAGAGAGAGAGAGAGAGAGAGAGAGAGAGAGAGAGAGAGAGAGAGACTGTGTGTGTGTGTGTGTGTGTGTGTGTGTGTGTGTGTGTGTGTGTGTGTGTGTGTGTGTAATAATAATAATAATAATAATAAACGGTTTATTATTTAGGCAGTTGACAAACTGAAAATGTACATAGGGGATGGGGAAAAACTTAACATTAATCCTAAAGGTAAGTCTAATGTGTGTGTGTGTGTGTGCGTGCGTGCGTGCGTGCGTGCGTGTGCAAGCGGAGGCATTGTTGTGTCGCATATGAGATGTCTGAATGTCTCCTGCTTTGTCTGCTAAGTAAAAAAAAAGTGTGAGTATGAATCATTACCACCGTGTTCACCTTTGGCAACACGCTCACTCCGTCTCTCCAGAGTGGGAAAGCAAGGACAATAATTTATTCCACCCATTGTCACGTATATAATTCAAGCAGGGAGTGAGGGGATATATACTATTCCTTAATCAATGACAGGGAAAATAAACCTTTAGGAATTCAGAAGAAATTGAAGTCAAGAGAAAATCAACGTAGATTATTTTTCGTTATCTTTTAGTGTCTTTTATTTAAGTAAAGAGCAAAAGGTGATCTGCGGTAAATTGCTCTAATTAATAACAGGTAACAATATACTCGTGGCGCAGTCTTAAGGGGAAATTATAGTCTCGAGAATGTTAAAGTTGGTTTTCTTTATCTTTCGTTGTCGAATATTTACTTCAAGGAGAGAATGAGAATTGATCCCCGCTGATTTTCTCTAATGAGCAACAGGTAAAAAAAAAAAAACAATCTGTGTAGATTTAAGAAGAAATTGAAGTTATGAGAAGATTAAAATTCGCTATCTCATTATTTTTTTGCTGTCGGTTACTCATTTTAAGCGGAGGCTGAAAACTGATCCACGGCCAATTTGTCTAATGAATAACAGATGAGACAATAGACAAAATGCGTAGAATGAAAAAAAGTCATGAGAAAATTAAAATCGATTATTATCTTTATCTTTTATTGTCGTTTATTCAATTCAAGCAGAGTGAATAATAATCCACGGTCAATTTGTCTAATGAATATCAGATAATTCAATATGCAAGTTGTGTAATGATGAAAAAAAAATAATAAGCCATGAGAAACTTTTAATTATTTCCTTTACCTTTTATTGTCGATTATTCAGTTCAAGCAGAGATTGAGTATTGACCAACGATGTATTCTCCTAATGAATAACAGGTAAGATAATACACCTGTGTCGCAAACGTAAGGGGGGAACTGAAGTCTTGAGAAAATAGTGTGGAAATGTGTGGTGATCGCTCTCTGCGTGAAATCCGAGCCGCGAGCAGACAGATAAGTGTGTTCGGCATTAAAGTCTGATTTCGGATTCAGCTCTCGAGGGAAGAAAGACGCGTAAGAAAGTTAAGTCGTATAAATTTATTCACAGCCACTAACGAATGAAGTTTTCATGAAGTGTGACAGTCATGGAAAACCTTCGTACGTATATTTCCCCAATAGATAAAAGCCATAAGCATAAGTCACACGTGTTGATATAAAAAAAAATAATCTCCCAAAAAACATTAAGTCAAATCCATTTTTTACGTACTTATTTATTCTTTAGTGTGACAATCGCGTGAAACCATTTTATCATTATCATTATTTTTCAATGTAAGAGGAAGTCAGACATAGAGCAACAGAAAGAAAGAAATAAAAAGACCCCCTGAGGTGCCACTCACTTAAGAAAGAAGAATACAGTTCATTTAATATATTTCCCCACTAGACAAAAGCTTTCAGGACACATCACACGTATTGATATAAAAACAAATAACGTCCGGAAAAGCACAAAGTCAAATCCAATTTTCTCCGGTTAAGGATACGATTTTCTGATGACTTAGTTTCGTATCCGACCAATCTAGTGAGCGAAATCTACCATGAGATTCGTGCAAAGCCGAGGAGAAAATATTTACTCTAGATTCGATGCGGGGATGGAGGGAGGAGTGGAGGGAGAGGTGGAGAGAGGGAGAGAGTGGGAAGCGACTCAATATTAGGTATATTTTTTTTTTTTTGTCTCGTTTTCAGTTTCCGATTCCTTTCTCTTAAACAGGCAACTCTCAAGACACGTGGGATCTTTAGCGTAAGAGTTCAAGGCTTTCTTATCCACATGTAGGTTGAGGGAGTGTGATTAGGAGTGTTTTGTTTCCCCCTATTACGTATTTTTTCCTTACGAACATTCCGCCGTTAATGTTCCCCAAAAATGTTCTCCCTAGATTATATTATATGATATTATATGTGACGTAATGTTATGTGGTGTTGCCTGATATGGCGTGGTGTATTGCTGTATAATGTTAGGTTAGGTTAGTTTATGTTAGACTGGGTTACGTTTCCTTCGATTAGATGCAATTATGTTTGGTTACGTTAGGTGATGTTAGGTTAAATTTAGTTTAGCTTTAGCTAGGTTAGCTCTGGATGGGATTAAGTTAGGTTAAGTATGTAAGGTTAGGTTCGATTTGGTTAGATTCAGTTAGGTTAAGTTAGGTTACCTTAGGAAAAATCAGGATAAGTTAAGTTTTGTTAAGTTTTAATGGGTTAGAGTTAGTTAGACTAGGTTAGGTTAGGTTAGGTTAGGCAAGTTAAGTGGGGTTTCTTTTCACTTTATACGGCATGGGCAGCATAAACATGGGTTATATTTACATGGAGGAACATCCGTCGAATCAGATTAGAGAGAGACGCATTTCAGAGTGAGCTGTGAAGATGGCGCAGAATTGTATACCTCTCACCTGGTGTGGTTGTGTGCAGGTGTCCTGAGAGGTGCGTGTTGTGTGTGTTACCTGAGGGGCGGTGTAACGTGATCCGCCGTTGGGTACACACATGCGGGATCGACAGGAAGGGGGAAGGGAAGGAAGGGAAGGAGTAAGAAGGGAAGGAATGAGTAAGGAGACGGAAGTGTAAGGATAGATGGATTGAGTGAGGAAGCGGAAGGAAAGGAAGGAGTGAGGAGACGGAAGCGAAAAGATAGATGGATGAATGGAGGCAATGGAAGGAAAGAAAAGAAGGAAGGAGTGAGGAAACGGAAGTGTAAGGAGGGATGGATGGAAGGAGGGAAGACAGTACAGGTGAGGTAGACAGATAAGGA
>NC_087187.1:7870000-7872500 GCF_035594125.1 Scylla paramamosain
ATTCTCGTCTTTATCGTTGTTGTCATTATCATCTTTGTCACTCATTTTCGTCATTATCATAGTCATCATTATCACCAGCACCATACAACGAAGACCATAGATACGAAAGACCATCAACACTATCATCATCATCATCACCATTCTTCTTCTCCTCCTCCTCATCATCATCACCACCACCATCATCATCATCATCATCATCACCATCATCACCGTCACATTCCCATCAGCAATGTCAGAAAGACCAAAAACAGCACCAGAAAATTTAATGTTGCTGAAATACCTTTGCTGTGAAATAATTATCAGTCATCATATCCAGTTCCACTCCTCCTCCCATCCATCACCCCCCCTTTCTCTCTCTCTCTCTCTCTCTCTCTCTCTCTCTCTCTCTCTCTCTCTCTCTCTCTCTCTCTCTCTCTCTCTCTCTCTCTCTCGTCTCTCGTCTCTCGTTCCACATTAAAGGAGATCTTACTTTCTCATCTGCACTCATTACTTCACTCCAGGCTATCTTCCTTGGCAGCTTTGTTTTCATCCCTCCTCCATACATCAAGGCATCCCACGGTATCTCCTCTCAGCCATTCCCAAGCTCCACAATTCACTCCTGAAGTCCGCTCCCTCAATTCCGTCATATTTCACTGCCGCTTTACCTCTCCAGTTTTCCTATACCGTCATCCATTATAAAAGCCTCGCTACTGTCAGGTCTTTTGACAGATGACCGTCACTTGCTCTACCTACGTACTGTCACATTTAAAGTTATGTCGGTATAGGGAATAAAGTTCTGTCCATTGGAAATCCTGCATTGAGTTGGGTGCTAATTTAATCTTCCTTCCTTTTTTTTTTCTATGATTGCACTCTATATATTCAAAACACTCAAATGAATTTTCCAGTTTCATTTCTTTCTCCTAATTTTACATGTTTATGTTTTCTTGTGACGCTTTTTGTTCTTTTTATAGTATCGCGTGTCAGGTTTCCCCTTTCATTCACTACTTTTCTCCCTGTCTTTCAATTCCTTCCTTATTTTATTCAGTATTGCCACGCTCCTTTCTACGTTTGCACAGTACTTACCGAAATTACTGAAACAAATTCACTAGTTTCAATGTTTATTTTCGTAACGTACATTTTTATCGTTTCTTGGTACGTGTTTACTCTCTCTCTCTCTCTCTCTCTCTCTCTCTCTCTCTCTCTCTCTCTCTCTCTCTCTCTCTCTCTCTCTCTCTCTCTCTCTCTCTCTCTCTTTTATAATATCATGTTTCAGGTTTCTCCTTCTATTCACGGGATCAAGTTTAGTGAAGCCCCTTGTGTCACTAATGTTTCTCCCTGTCTTTCACTAACATGGCGTGCTCATTTAATATATCAACTTGGAGCGAGCTACTGTCACCCTTTGTTCTTGCATGCTTAATTACCTCATCAATACATTAGTAACTAGGAGGATATTACTTAACCTTTCCTCACTCATACCTTCACCCCAAAGCTTCATCTGTCACTTACCTTAACCTCTCACCTTAACCATGGCCAATACTGAAACTATTCCACCTTATTTTCTAAGTTACCTGGCAAATTGGTTTTCCTCACGGTCATGTCAACCTGATCTCTAACCTTTACAGAAAGAAAATTATGATAAAATATGTAACTTAATTCCAAGGTAATAAACATGAAGGAAACATCGTAATGAAATCCTCTTAGTTTTGTTTTTATTTATATATTTTTCTTATCTATTTATCTGTCTTAGCTTTCACTGTAATACTTTTCAAACCCACACGTCATCTAATTTTCTATTTATTTGTCTTTCCTTTTGTTGTAATCCTTTTTCATCTATACCCGTTATTTTTTATTTATCTCTCCTAGCTTTCTTTGTATTTTTTTCAACTTCACACGTCAATCTAATCCTTACAAAATCTTCCCAGTCATCTCTCTGTCTCCATGCGGACCAGAACACGAACACACTGAATGAAAGACACTCCATTCAATATGCAGAGCCCCTTTCACAGGCGCGGCTCCGTGTGGTTTGGGTGAACATAAACCATTTTCCCCGCCGCGCTAAAACCGCCTTGTGAATACTCGTTCTGATGACGCTTCCCGCCGGTGGCTTGAGTTAGTGTCCGCTGGTGGTGTCTCCCTTGCAGCCACATATTCAAAGGACACCGCGGACAACAGGAAGCTTTGCCTGACGAGGTTGAGGCAGACCAGGTGTGGTTAAAAGCAAAGGTGTTGGGATGGACAGGCAAAGACGTGGGAATGTCCGGATGGTGATGGTAGTTGTTATGGAGGTGGAAAGGAAGCTGTGTTTACTCTGGCTAGTACCTGAAATTAACATTGTATTTTTTTCTTTAATAACTGAAAAGTGTTTCCATGCGCTACACACCATCGGTCATAATAAGCCCGTATTCAGGAAAGCTCTGCTGTGTCACCACAACTATTTTCAAAGGCTACTGACATGATTCACCGGATTCTCAAGTGTGTTTCTCCAATTAATAATGTAGAAATCTTGTTAATCTCTCACAGG
>NC_087187.1:7880000-7895000 GCF_035594125.1 Scylla paramamosain
TTGTCTTTGTTATGCCGTCATGCGATCTTGGGAAGATAAGCACGGGTGTGGTTTTTGTTTTTCGTTCATTATTAGGGTGCTGTGGCGGATCATTTACTCACTCACTCACTCATTCGTCAATCAGTCACTCATTCAATCAATCATTCATTCATTCATTCAGTCGGTCAGTCTTTCAGTCACTCATTCAATCAATCATTCATTCATTCATTCATCCTTTCATTCATTCATTCATTCACTCTGTCAATCACTCATCCACTCAATTATTCATTCATTCATTCATTCATTCATTCAATTATTCATTCATCAATTCACTCACTCACTCAGTCACTCACTCACTCACTCAACCAATCAAACAATCAATCTTTGTTAATGATGCTGCTGCTGTTGGCATCGATGGTGATACAATATAACCCTAAAATAAGAAAAAAAAAAAACCTCCACCAGGCTTGTTGGCCCTCACGAGACTGCTAGCGGTAACCTGCACTATATAATCTGAAAAGACATATATAGTAAAGACGAAGACAGCATTATAGATATTCACTGGTGATGGCAATGATGATGGTGATGGTGATGGTGATAGATTACAGACATAATTATAAATATTCAACAATGATGCAGGCGTTAACGTTCATGATAGTGATTTTGATGGCGGTTGTGATGATGATGATGATGATGATGATAGCAAGAATAGTGAGCACAGTCATCATTATAGACACCAATAGTAATGTTGGTAGTAGTGATGATAATGATGATTTCAGTTGTTGACGTCATTATAGACACGAAAGGCAATACTGTCAAAAGTAATGAAAATAATGATGATTGCAGTTATGGACACCATTATGAACAGCCAATAATGGTGGTATAGTTTGTGGTGGTGATGATGATGACGTAGAATTAATGATCATATCCATCATTATAAACATCCATCAATTAATCACCACCATTATCACGAGCATCATAAATTAATATCTATAATAACGTTTTTGCCATTGTTAATCTAGATCTCTTAATTTAATATGTGTTTTGCTGTCTTTGACCATTGCACACCTGGGCAGGTAACATCGCCGCGCCCTACTGGTGTCCAGGTGTTCTGTCTTGAGCCGCAATTCACGGAGTCTCTCAATAGGTTTCAGTGAGACGATTTTTTATTGTGACTGTAATTTTCCCGTCTGGACCGCGATTGTGTGGGAATTCTTGTTCCTGGATTTATTGAAGGGTAAATCCTTTTAAAACCACGGAGGAAGGAAGAATAAAGTTGCCATCCCCACGTTCCTGTGTGTGTGTGTGTGTGTGTGTGTGTGTGTGTGTGTGTGTGAACTGAATCAATTGAAAGCAGAAAGCCTCTATGTGAAGCGAAACAAAATAAATATAAAGAACAATGTACATGAAAGAAAATTTACGACATAGTGAAAAAAAAAAAAAGGATTACACGCAACTTATTGACTTATTTCGTGAGCGGCCATGGGAAAAAATGGTGGATGATACTAATACAATATGAAACTATCAGCGACTTTTGATTTGTTTGGAAAAAGCTGTTATGTGCTGCTGAGCCGAACGTGGAATATGGAGTGTGTTTGTACAGTTCTGGTAAACAAGATTGCTTTGTGTGTGTGTGTGTGTGTGTGTGTGTGTGTGTGTGTGTGTGTGTGTGTGTGTGTGTTGATGTAATAATAATAATGATAATAATAATAATAATAATAATAATAATAATAATAATAATAATAATAATAATGATAATAATAATAATAATAATAATAATGATGATAATAATAATAAAACAATAACAGATGATTTATTGATACGGTCACAATGTGTGTGTGTGTGTGTGTGTGTGTGTGTGTGTGTGTGTGTGTCTTACATAATGAAAATAATATTGATAACAGTGATAACGGTGATGATGATGATGATGATGATGATGATGATGATGATGATAATAATAATAGTAATGATAATAATAATAATAGTAATAATAATAATAATAATGATAATAATAATGATAATAATAATAATAATAATAATAATAATAATAATAATAATAATAATAATAATAATAATAATAATAATAATTATTATTATTATTATTATTATTATTATTATTATTATAACCGCAACATGAACAGCAACAACAACAACAACAACAACAGCAACAACAACAGGCGACTTATTTATACGAAATCTGTGTGTATGCATGCGTGTGTGAATGTACGCCTGTTCGTCTTAAAAATGGTCTATTTCACCCTCCTTTCCTGTCTGTCTGCCTCTGTCTGTCTGTCTGTCGGTCTTTCTGTCTGTCTGTCTGTCTGTCTGTCTGTCTGTCTGTCTTTGGAGCTGACGCGTTCACATCTCGTTATTCAACAATGTAATGAAAATGGAGTCTGAAAATAAGCTTTAATGGATAGGTTAGTCAAACACTCAATTACTCGCCAACTTCATTTACCAGCAGCGGAGGGAAGTGGAGGCTGCACTGTATCAACGACAAGGACGCCAGGGGACCATTAGTATGTATATATGCATAAAAGGGAGGGAAATACACATGTTATTCCCATGTTATTCCAGTATTATACCGTTTGGAGGGCCCGCGTCCAGCCCTCGCCTCTGTATCAATAAGGGGAACACGCGGATAGGTAGGAATGCATAGAATAAGACATCGGATGGAAAAGTGTAGCAAATATACGCTTTCTACCTGAGGGAGGAGCCAGGTGTGCACTCCTTGTTGAGATGTGTATTAAAGGAAGCACTTCATCCAGTCAGGGGTGTTAAAGGTAAGAGTCTGGCCAGAAAAGCGTCTAAAGTATATACATTTTACCTGTGTGAGGGGCCAGCTGTGCATCTCTTGTGTCGCTGCGCGGTAAAGGAAACACTCCGGACAGTCAGGTGTGTGTAAAGTAAGAGTTTGGTTAGAAAATTATTTAAGAAAATGTATGTATTACTCCGTGTGAAAGATTAGGTGCATGTTTCTTGTTCGTGTATTAAAAGAAAGACTCCAGGCAGTCAGATATTAAAAGGAAGTGTTTGGTTGGGAAATATTGAAAGAAAAAAATGCGTTCTACCTGTGCAAAATTCAAACTATGCATCTCTAGCTACATACTCGTATTATCAACTCTTTCAGAACTAGAGACAATATCTAGGCTTCCTAACATCACTTGTTATATGAATGTAGTAAATGAATGAGAAGAGATCATGTGTAACGCCTTCATTACAACAAATACCGCCTTTACCCTAATACAGTTTTGCAATGGTATCCGGATTAAAATTAAAGCAATGTCGAGGTACTGAAGAGATTAAAGGAAAGAGGTGAAGCACTCGGGTGTGTTTAGAGTAAGTGTTCTGTTAGGGGAAAAGCTCACGTGTTCTGAGTTACCCTTCACATTTCGATATGTAACCGAAGCTGTGCAATTTCTCTCTGCTCCCCACACTGCACTGGCAACTAACTACACCATCACCATCAGGCCAAAAGCACACAGAGGAAATCCCGGGAGGAAAGAACAGTCTAGTGGGAAGAGAAGAGAAATAGAAGGTTAAAAATTCTCCCTCGTATTTATTTCCCGCGAGGTCGAAAGAGGATAGCGACACCCCACATAACCCTGCCGGCAACGTGACCACAATAAGCAAGGTGAGGTCGAGTGACAGGCGGCCCGGGAGCCTTATTGAGCCTCCTGTCACGCCCACCACCTCGCTGACGCGTCGACCTCCACTCCGCACTCCCTCTCAGATCTCCCGTCGGCCGCTGCTCTCCACACACCGCCACCACCACCACCGCCACCGTCAGATTTACCAAACAAATAGTGCGGTTTCTTCTTACCCTCTTTTTCTTCTTTTTATCTTTGTTGATATGCCATTCAGAATGCCTCAAACGACGCTTGAAGAAGGGAGTGCAGGAGGAAGACGTGGAGAAGTGGAGGGGGATGTGAAGATGCGGAGGAAGACTTAGAGAGGAGGACGAGGAAGAGGACGAAAAAGACGGGGGAAAAGAAGACGTAAAGGAGGAGGAAGACGTGGGGAAAGAACCCGGGAAGAGGAAGACGTGAAGGAGACGTGGAAGAGGAAGACAAGAGAAAGACACGGAAGAGGAAGGGGAGGAGGAAGATGTGAAAGAAGAGAAAGAGGAGGAAAAATATGAAGAAAAGGAGGAGGAGGAGGACAGGGAAGAGAAAGAGGAAGACAAGATGGGAGGAGAAAGAAGAGGAAAATAATAAGAGGAGGAGGAGGAAGAAGAGGAGGAAGAGGAGGAGAGGAGGAGGAGGAGGAGGAGGAGAAGGAGGAGGAGGAGGAGGAAGGAAGCAGTCTCTTCTCTGAGGGTTTTCTCCTCTTGATGGGATTTTTTGGAGTATTTTTTGTCGTGCGTGAAAAATTGGAGTTGGTGATCGCATGAGCCCCTTTCCCTCCACCCTTCCATCCCTCCACCCTGCCTCCAGTCCCCCTCCACCCTTCCATCCCTCCAGCCCCCCTCCATCCCCCTCCATACACCGGTTCACTCTTTTGAGGTGCTGTGGCCACCAATCCTCACCATCCATCCCTCGTGTGGATTTTAGACTCTCTTTTGAATTTCAGTCATATGTGTGTTTAACTATTTTCCGTGTGTGTGTGTGTGTGTGTGTGTGTGTGTGTGTGTGTGTGTGTGTGTGTGTGTGTGTGTGTGTGCTCTATTTCCTGCGTCCCGTAAGCCTCAGGGAAGCGACTATTCAGCATCACTCGAGTCTCGTCTCCGACAGGATGTGATGGGAGGAAGAAGCAAGATTTCCCTGAATTGCATAAATCATCGGGGAGATCCAGAGAGAGAGAGAGAGAGAGAGAGAGAGAGAGAGAGAGAGAGAGAGAGAGAGAGAGAGAGAGGATGTATGCATTTTAACTGGAAGGCTAAACATAGATACATATGGAACACACACACACACACACACACACACACACACACACACATCTATCTGGCCCGTAAGCTCGACAGGTGCATAATGCCGTGCGGTATTTACGATGCTCTATTGACGGTGCATCGCCTCTGGATTCCATTCCCCTTGCGCCGAGCGAACGTAACTTACCAAAGAACGATAAATTTAGAGCGCAATTACGCTAACTATTGGAGGTTTGATCGATTTTCCTTCTATTACTGGACGTTTTCCTTAAATACTTGAATATTATTAGCTCCCTCGATCTTACATTCGACCTTGTAGTGTTAAAATAAAATTCAAATTATTGTAGTTCTTATTCTCAGACTTATCGGCGTCTTATCTAATTTTAAGATGTAGCGGCGATTATTGAGGTTTTAAAGAATGCCTCCATAATTTTAGTGGTAAATTAAAGAAAATATCAGTAAGAACACAACTAACCATCCCAGTGGCCATTGAAAACAGCCATAATGTGAGAACAACGCCTTTAAGAATACGGGTTTCAATATATCTTAGTGGTTTTCTGTGTGACTGAAAAAGGCGCAAAGACCGAGTGTGTTGAGAAGGTTGACCTTCTGTGGCAACCCCTAACAGGAGCAGCCGAAACAATAGAAGCTTTTAGCGGAGACCAGCACTGTTAAAGAAAACGAGAAATTTACAGAACATTTGCGATAACTGAGGACTTTTATAACACCAATCCAGACCATAGATATTATTTATAGAAGTGTTCAGTTGCCAGAGCTTATCATCCTCCCCTTCTGGCGGCTAATGTTAAGGGGGAAACTATCTTAGCTGGCGCCGACGACCCTTCCCCCGTCGAGGCCTGGGAGCTACTGGCTGGCTGGCTCATAAAACCTTCCGCTCTTAACCTTTATTTCCTCACCGTTAACTCTCATCTCCGGCCCGTCATTCTTTCAGTTTCCCCCGCCAATGAGTGTCCATTTCTTCCCTCTTGAGCTTAGGGAACTTAGCTGTACAAATGTTCCCTTTCTTAATTTCATTTCTTGTGCTTCTTACTTTTTTTTTTTTTTATCGCTGAAATTGTGGGATTATTTTCTTTCTTTCTTTCTTTCCTTCTTTATATTATTATTATTAATCTCTCACCAGGATCGTGAAAAAAAAAACCCTTATGAATCCCCAATGTCTTCCACTGCAGGGTGTTGAAAGTAATAGAGAGAACACCCCTAGCATATGAAGATAAGGATCATACTTCACTTAATTAAATGAGTACTAGATAATTTATGATCCCTTTGTAGCGAGACATATCATCTTTAACTTGACGGAATCCTCTAATGACACGGGGAATATAATAAAATCGATGCTGTGGTACTGTAAAATCGAGAGTTGCGTGGATCAGTATTTTTAAATGTGCCGAGTTCCCATAAAGACTATTTGAAAAGACTCCACAGATGACTTGTCCGATTTTCATGGGTGTTTTTCTTGTTAGTGATGAAAATTTTTGTTATACATTTTATCGGTGTTATTTTTCTATTCCTGATGAAAAGATTTATTTTACTTTTCATTGATGTCTTCCTATTGGTGATGAAAAATTTATGCACTTTTCGTGGATGTTTCATTACTGATGATGAAAATATTTATCATTTTCATGGGTGTTTTATTACTGATGATGAAGAGATTTATTACACTTTTCATGGGTGTATTTCTATGAGCGATGAAAATTATTTGCGTCACTAGAATCATGAAAGCAACTTTAAGAAATATTCAACTAATTTTCCGTACAGTTTGTTCAAGGTACCTGAGACAAGGCGCTCTCTTCTCCTTCATTGTCTTCTATTAGTCTTGTGTCGTTATTTATCTTTCTTTATCGGTAAGGCGACCAGGACAAATTATACAGCCACCACCACCACCACCACCACCACCACCACCACCACCCTCACCACCACCATTATCATTAATAACATGGCTTTCACTCATTTTTCCCCTTCTCCTATCATTAATTATGTTGTAAAGTATTCAGGTAACTCCTCCCCACTCCTTCTAGAATCTCTCTCTCTCTCTCTCTCTCTCTCTCTCTCTCTGTCTGTTTATCTATCTATCTATTTATCTATCTTTCTGTCTATCTATTTATCTATCTATCTCTCATCGAACCTTATGTAATGTAAAAACCGCAAAAATAATAGAAAAAAGGAAAATAACGGACTTGAGAGAGAGAGAGAGAGAGAGAGAGAGAGAGAGAGAGAGAGAGAGAGAGAGAGAGAGACTCGTAAAGGTGTTATTGGTTTCTCTAAATGACCAGTGAGTTTGGGACTCTTCCACTTTCTCTTCCTATTTCTCTTCTTTCTTTTATTCCCCTTGTTTTTCTTCCCTTCTTTCTTTCTATTTATCCTCCTTGCTTTTGCTCTTCTTCTCTCCTCTTCCGCCTTCTAATTACATTCATTTTCCTGCTACTATTTTTACGTTTTCTCATTTGTTCTTTTGTTTCTGGTTTTCTCATTTATTCATTTTTTCTTATCTTTTTTTTCCGTGTGACCTCTCTTTCTTTTTCCCACTCTTCCCCTCCTACTTCTTTTCCTTTTGATCCTCCCTCGTATCGTTTGTTGCCTTCTTTTTTCTTTCTTTTTTTTTTTTTACCTCTGCTCTTCTTTCCTTTTATCCCTCGTCTCTCCTTTCCCATTCTTCATTTCCTTGCTCCTCTTCTTACTCATTCCTTTCTTTTTCCTTCTTCTTCCTCCTTCTCTTTTTCCTCTATTCCTTCTTTTCCTTTTGGTCTTTCTCCTCGTTAACCTCCTAATCCTCCTCCTCCTCCTCCTCCTCCTCCTCCTCCTCAAAAGAGCTGCCTCTTGCTCGCCCTCTCGGAAGTTGCAGGTGATTCTCTCTCTCTCTCTCTCTCTCTCTCTCTCTCTCTCTCTCTCTCTCTCTCTCTCTCTCTCTCCCTGTTCTCCTTTTTTTTCTTATTCGTTGGAGTTCCTTTGTGTTTTTCAATTTTTTTATCTTTTTTGTATTGCCTCTCTATCTAGATTTCTGTTTGTATGGGTTTCCTATCCTCTCATCACTCTTGTACTCTCCTCTCCTTTGATGGGATCCCTTTGTCACCACGCACACCACACACACGCACGCACACACACACACACACACACACACACACACACACACACACACACACACACACACACACACACACACACACACACACACACACACACGTTATCCGTTCAGATAAGTGAGAGAAGAGAAACGACTAGAGAGAGAGAGAGAGAGAGAGAGAGAGAGAGAGAGAGAGAGAGAGAGAGAGAGAGATTCTGTATTCTTTTCAACAACGGTGAAAAAGACTCCGGCGAGCAATATAGTGAATCCATTTTTGAAGAGGGATAAGAGAAACAAAAGAATCAAATATGGACTAGACTTGTAGAAAAGGTATTTACGATGGCGCGGGAGGGAAGCTGTGATACGCTGTGATACTCGCCTCCATCCTGTTGTCTCCGCGTGGAAAGCCGTTTTCTGCTCTTAGGACCGTGATACATATTCCTGTGCGTTTCTGATTTTAATATAAATGTGTTAAGAACGTAAGAACATAAGGGAAGCTGCAAAAAGCCATAAGACCTTCTCGTGCCAGTCCCTGTGTCCGTGTTATTGAGAGAAATGTTTTGCTGGAATGGGCAGACAGGTGGTAGACTGCTATAGAGGGAATTCTTTTGATTTTGACGAGTCTTTTCTTTATTATGCTCGTGTATTGACAAGTTTTCTGCATTAACAGGAAAATATAAATGTATGAAGAAGCCAGCTCATCGTCTTATTTTCTCTCTCTCTCTCTCTCTCTCTCTCTCTCTCTCTCTCTCTCTCTCTCTCTCTCTCTCTCTCTCTCTCTCTCTCTCTTTCATTTATATTTATTATGAGAGAATGATGTATCTATGTGTTTGAAGCCTTGTGCTGGATAAGCATCACTATTTTTCATTGCGTGTCAGCATAATGGCCGTTCCAGTGTCTTATTTCAGCCACTTTCTACAGGTTGCAGTAGGGAATACTTGGGTTTTCAAGGTGTTTTTAGTTTTCTTATCTAAACTACTTTCTGCAGGCTGCAATGGGTGGTATTCGTGTGAGTTTTCAAGGGTGTTTGTATTATTCTGTAGGAGAAAAAAATCGTGAAAACAACTGATGATGACTATGGAGTTTTGAAGTAGATCTTGTAAAATCCCGAAATGTTTAACAATATGAGGGCTGTGTACTAGGAACAGGGATCTTGAGAATCATATAAATAAGTTAATAAAAACGTAAAGTGAAATTAACATAGATATAACTAACTATATTATTTACTCAGCATCAGATCATAAGAATATAGGCTACTATTTTAGATAGGGCGTAGTTAAACACACCACGATGAATTAGTTCTTTCTCTGCTATTTGGTGCGTCTTTCCTTGATTGCTAAACCACTCTGAGAAATTTCTTGTTCAACAGCTGCCTCTAAATATTATGCTGTCTAGAAACTACAAAATCTATTCTTCTAACACCCTTCTTTCTTGTAGACGCTTATAGAGATTTCACACTTTTTTTTTTTTATGTAACGAGAATTGCATATCGCAGGGAAAAAGTTAATTAAAGCACAACACGGCGCATACAACACGCATACGCCGATGCCTGCTGGTACAAGGCCAGGAAGAGCAGGGAGCGAGACCAATCAGTTCTCTCTCAGTAACCAGCCAACGAGCGATTAATAGTTACTCCACTCAGGATAATCAAGTTACCCCACTCGGTCTGATAACCTGCAACCATCACGTTCTACCAGCTACCCACTCACGGCTCAGTCACTCATGTTGCACTAGGCCTTGTGTAACTGGGGCCAAAATAATGCACCAGCAGCTCACACAGAGTCCCCTGCTCAGCTTTCAGAGTACAGTTAGTTAAGTCCGGTTCTGCTCGTCAAACAGAATTTTCTTCTATGGAAATAATGATCAGCTGGCCCTTTTACAGTCGTTTATTTTTTTTTTTCGTATGATCTTGTAAATCATTAAACCCACACTAATCAGTACAGAGAAAATAAAAAAAATTAAAAAAATGAAAGGAAACCAGGAATATCTTGTATAGAAACCTACATTTTTTCGAGCTACCGTTTCTACTGCAGGCGCCACGTCGGGCGGGGAAATGTCACAGGTGATTAACTCCTTCTGCCCTTCTGACCTTCTGGCCGTCCAGGTGGTTTTGCCCTCCCCAAGGTGGTGAGAAATTGAGGACCAGAGGAAGATAACAGTCCCGCTGTGTTAAATATGACAATCTACACGACTGCGGCGGTGTTGGTGGTGGTGGTAATGATGGTGGCGGAGATGGCAGTGGTGGTGGTACTCTTGAGGTACGCCCGGGCCGCTCTTGGAAGCTATTATGGAAGGGTTAAAGGGAAGAACATAAAAGCGAAAGGATATTGGAGGCTGCAAGAAGCCAGCAGAACTAGACATTGCAGCTCTTGAAAAAAAAAAGAAAATACAATCTATTTTATTACTTTATCTGATCTACTAAAGCTCGCTTCTGGCTCCGCACTCACAATCTGACTACTGAATCCATTCCAGTTATAAGTCTCTTTGAGTTGAACTGAATGAATTAATGTTTTTATAAGTAACGCTATTGTAGTAAATTGCATAGGAAGAATAGGTATGCAGGAGCCACCCACACAGTACACACACACACACACACACACACACACACACACACACACACACACACACACACACACACACACACACACACACACACGGTACAGAAGCAAACGCAGAAAATATATATACACAGATATGGAAACAAAAGACAACCAGAATAAAAGAATAAACAAAACCATTTCATAGACACTCGCCTCTTGCTCTCTTTCACAATGTCGCAGGGGCGTATTTTATTTACTTGTATTGCTGTGGTCCTGGAATTTTGCAATATTTCCATTTGCTTTGAGTATACGCGTCGTTCATTTTACCCACGTTACAACAGTCAGGATTTCATACCTCAGTTACGCGTTACATCAATAAACTACACCTAATGCATTTTCTAAGCTCCTCTTCCTTCTCCCTGATTAATTCTGGAGCGGTGACTTTACATTTCCCTCACACTACCACTCCTGCGTGTTCCCGTCATTATTCTCTATATGATTCAGTTTCATAGATTCTGTCGATCATTTTCCATTTAGTTTCTTCCGCATAGCCACACCACACCACCCAGCGCTCCAGACTTCCAAGAAAAACTATACATAGATTAATAACTTGTTTTCTGAATGTCTGTGTGAAATATTGTGGGTGATCTTAACAAAGTGACACATCGATTTAGTTCGGAAAAGATGTCACGTGATGTGGAATCGAACGTGGGATATGAAGTGTGGAGCGCTGGGAAAGTTGTTGCTCTGTTATGTGCGTTTGGAAAATATCCTCGCCTCATCAACTCCCTTCCTTTAACTTGCTGTCTTCAAACTTTCTTACTCCTCAGTGTTGGGTATGACCTGTCTTCTGCCTTTATTTCATGGTTACTGCCCTCCTCAAACTGCTGACTCGATGTGACCTTGCACGGCGTTTATTTTCATCCTTCTAAGCGGAAAATTTGTCATTCGTCCAAACTGGCATTCTCGTTTGCCCATTTTCTTTTTTTGCCGTCTTTTTTTTTTGCCCTTGGTCAGAAGCCCTCTAACATTATATATATATATATATATATATATATATATATATATATATATATATATATATATATATATATATATATATATATATATATATATATATATATATATATATATATATATATATATATATATATATATATATATATAAACACAAAACGTCAGCAATTGTTTTCATATACCTCAGTTCCATTTAATCTACTCTCGTCTCTGAACTTCTTAGTTAATAGCAATAGTTATGGAGAAATATTACGGATCACAACTACACCACCAAAATTTAATTTCCAATATGTTTGTTATCCTTTTATTTCACTTCTCCTGGCAGTAAGAATAAAACACACACATTGATATAGAGTAGAAGAAATAACTGTAACACCACCACCACCACCACCCACCACCAGACAGACACTTGGCAGGCGGGTGTCTCTGTCCCTCAGTTCCTTCTGTGTCCCACAACTCGGCAGCTTCTCGCCTTAATGCCCTCATAACTTAGCACCATCACAGCCGCCCGCCTGATTATCTCCCTGCTTGGTTGGCTCCCGCCTCATCACATCCACGTTTTCTCCCTTCTCACTCTCACCTCCCTCACCTCAGCTACTTATGTTCTTGTCTCCTCTCCTTCTCCTACTCCTCCTCCATCCCCTATTTCTGCTTGCTTCATCCCTCTCTTCGTACCCGTTCTCCTCCTCCTCCTCCTCCTCCTCCTCCTCCTCCTCCTGGTTTGATAATATCAGTACCTTGTTACAGGAGGAAGAGGAGGAGCAACTGTGTGTTGTGTGTGTGTGTGTGGTGTGTGTGTGTGTGCCTGTCTGTCCTGTCTGTCTGTCTGTCTGTCTGTCTGTCTGTTCTCCTTTCCACTGACTTTTCTTCTTCCTTAATGTACAAGTTGATACTTTTTTCCCCTAATTTGTCTTGCGTTTCTTCCCGTTCCTCTAATTTTCGCTCACAACTTTCTGGCGTCACTGACAAGTCTTCCAAATAGTTTGCAGCGCTTCTTTCTTTCTGCCATTTTTTCCTTCTTTCTTTCATTCTTTCTCTTTTCCTCTTACCTTTGTTACCTTGCTTCTTCTGTTCCTTCTTGCTTTTCTAACTTTTACTTCTTTCTCTTTATCTTTTTCTGTGTCTGTATGTCTCAGAGAGAGAGAGAGAGAGAGAGAGAGAGAGAGAGAGAGAGAGAGAGAGAGAGAGAGAGAGAGAGAGTCTAAAATTAATAAGTTATGTATGAACTAATCATCAAGTCTTTGTATATGATTTGTGTTAGAATATTACATACAAGTCTTAATTTCTGGAGTGGGGAATATATTAGCATGCATAATTTAATAAGTCATTTGTAGCTTAACATTTATCTGATTCTATTTGTGGTATTTGTATTATTTTCTTCCCTAAGCCTTGTCTCTTTTTTTTTTTCTTTTTCAAATCGCGAACCCACTCACTTTCCGCACTTTCTCTCTCGCTCTATCTCTCTAATTTACCTCGTTCTCTCTATTTGCATTCTTTATTACATCACCGCAGCTCCTATGCTCTCTCTCTCTCTCTCTCTCTCTCTCTCTCTCTCTCTCTCTCTCTCTCTCTCTCTCTCTCTCTCTCTCTCTCTCTCTCTCTCTCTCTCTCTTTCAGCAACTCGTGCATTTTTTTCCTTACTTTTCTTGTATGCACTGCTTTTACTTCCATTACAATTTCCTCTTTCCCCTTTACACTTACTTTTCCTGTGTCTTTTCTTCTCTCCTTCTTTTTGGCACTTTTTTCTTCACCTTTACCAGTATCTCTTTTGTTCCTTCCTCCAATACACCAATTTCCTTCCTGCCATTTTTTTTTTACTTTTTTGTCTCCCTTCTATATACCGTTTCCCTTCCCTTCTCTTCTCACACTTCTCCTTCTCTCTCTTTCTCTCTCTCTTACACCTATCTTCACACACCTGCGCCTGTTTTTTACCTTCCTTCACATACCTGTCCCTTTCGTTAGTCACACCTGTTATCCCCTCTTCCGTTTCATCTCTCTCTCTCTCTCTCTCTCTCTCCTCTCTCTCTCTCTCTCTCTCTCTCTCCTCTCTCTCTCTCTCCTCTCTCCTCCTCTCTCTCTCCTCTCTCTCTCCTCTCTCTCTCTCATATTATAACGCTTCCCATCACACCTGTTTCCCCCCGCTTTTTATACGTGAACCAGGACTGCCAAGGACGCATAAAAGGAAAAAAGCGTTCTATTTTTAATGCACCCCTTACCAAAAAAAAAAATAAAAAATAGATAAATAAAATAAAACATAAGAGTGCAAAATGGAAGTCTTACAATTGCAGGGTTTTTTCCTTCCTTCAGTACAGGTGTATTAATTTTCTATTCCCGTTACCTTTGGCGACTCTTCCTCTTATCTCGTTACTGTCATTATGTCATCCATATTAGTAAGCTCGTGCCTTTTATCCGCATTTAAATTTATTATAAGTGTTTAGTTCACGCAGCACAGATGTATCGCCTTCCCTTCACACTTGTTACCTGTTTCGTCACACCTATCTCACCTCATACCTACCAATCTGTTACTTTTCATTAGTAAACTCTGGATGAAGGCAAGTCCACACCTACATTTACTATATGTGTTGCCTCATACTCGTCTTTTTGTCACACCTTCCTCATCTCTTACCATTATTCTGCCTCATACATTTGTAGACTCATTTCCCTTATATATATATATATGTATATTTATTACAAGGTATTTCATTCATTCTCCACTTCCTTTACTAGGTACCGTTGTGCCGCTCCTGTCTCATCGTTTATCTGTGTTCTGTTAGTGTTCGTTTTTCTTTTTCTCCAAATCCAGTCTCGTAATTTACGAGAACACTTACTTCTCTTCTGTCACTCACTATCCGGACAGTCCTTTCATTACGCGGTTCAGCTTTCATTCACTTTTTTTTTTTTTTTTTTGCATAAGAAAATGAAGCACATTAAGTAGGAAAAATTATGTAATTGTAATTTTTTCTAACTATTTATTACTGTCATTTACTACGGTGAGAAGAAAAAAAAAAAGAATTATTGCTATCATATTTGATGTTAAAACGTATTAGCACTGGCTCTATTATTATTTTCACAAACTTCTACTTAATAATATTTTGTTCTTCGAGGTGATAGTTATCTACATGATTCTTGTGCTTCACGTTTATTTAAGTGAAATTTGCAAAGTAAAAGTGTTGTATTTTCTTTCGTCTTCAGTAAATTGGATGTGTGTGTATGTGTGTGTGTGTGTGTGTGTGTGTGTGTGTGTGTGTGTGTGTGTGTGTGTGTGTGTGTGTGTGTGTGTGTGTGTGTGTGTGTGTGTGTGATAGTAATAGTGTGTTTAGTAGTAATAGTAGTAGTGGTGGTAGTAGTAGTGGTAGTAGTAGTAGTAGTAGTAGTAGTAGTAGTAGTAGTTGTTGTTGTTGTTGTTGGTGTTGGTGTTGTTGTTGTTGTTGTTGTTGTTGTACGAGTATATACAATATTTTGTGTGTGAATTACAGTTTAGTTACATAACTTCATTATCTGTGTATCGTTAAACACTC
>NC_087187.1:7900000-7910000 GCF_035594125.1 Scylla paramamosain
AGAGGTGTAGAAGGAAAAGGAAAGATAGGGGAGTTTTAAGAGCGCGGTTTTATGTTCCTTTGCAGTTTCTTTTTTATTCTGGTGTTGATTTAAGGGAACGATTCAGAGAGGATGAAAGAAAGGTTTTCAAAATACGCTTTTGTCGCCTACGGGTAAGAAGAGGACTGAAAGAAATGTGGGGAACAAACACATGAAAGAAAGATATAAGTAAACATAGAAAATCCAGATACCTTGACACATCGCTGAGGGAGCTTGGGAGTAATTAGGTGATTAAGTATAAACTAGACAGTTATTAAGTTAAGGAGAAAGAGTTAAAAATCTTTTCCCTTGTTGTGAATCAGAGCATGTTGGAAAGTTAATCCCAGTTTCAAATGTAATTAATTAACATTGTAATTGAGGCAGATTAACTGGCGTCGTTCTGCTCCTGAGTATTACCTTCAGTTAGGCCAGAATATAGAAAAAAAAAACAGTAGATAGAACGTCAATTTCCCCCCAAAAAATAAATGGTTAGAGAAATTAGAAACATGTACGAAAAAAAGAAAGAAAACATTGTGACACATGAAAACGGAACTCAAAACAAGAAAAAGATGGTAAAACAAATTCCAGAAGACTAATGTGAAAGGACGTCCCCCCCCAAAAAAAAAAATCAGAAGAGAAATGGGAATGGAAAGGAAAAAGGAGAGAGAAAAAAAGTAAGAGTCCACGGAAAGCCTCGTAACAGCCGGCCGTAATTTAGGAGTCTATAATAACCCTTTAAACCGGAGTCAAAAGATTTCTTCCATAAATCTCCTCCGGACTGAGACTTTATCGCGTCCATAAGGAGCAAGCGGCGGCTACATTTGCCAAACTATTTTCTCTCGCAGTGACGCACGGTGACGCTAGTTGGCTGTAAGGTGCGGCAGGAAACAAACACACCGCGTGACTAATGCAGGTGTGGATTGGGGGCAGGTGAAAGGGGTTAAGTGGCTGGGAGGAGTGTGACGTTTATGATGTGACGCGGAGTAGAAGGATGTAGGGATGGAAAATCGAAAGAATTAACAGAAAAAAATAAGAGAAAAATGGGAAAAAAAGATGTTCCATTATCAAATTCCTCACCATCTCCATTACTAATACTACCACAGCCACTTCTGCTGCTGCCATTGTGAAAACCACCTTATCATGAAAACAATCATCACCACCGTCACCATTACCACATTCGCCATTGCCACTAACAAGTCACCAAAACAACAACAACAACAACAACAACAACAACAACAACAACAACAACAATAACAACAACAACAACAACAACAACAACAACAACAACAACAACAACAACAACTACTACTACTACTACTACTACTACTACTACTACTACTACTACTACTACTACTACTACTACTACTACTACTACTACTACTACTACATCGGGACCAAGAACAACAAACAAACAACAACAACAACAACAACAACAACAACAACAACAACAACAACTACCTCTTCCATCACTTCATTGTTCCCGTCTTCCTCCTCCTCCTCCTCCTCCTCCCCCTCCTCCTCCTCCTCCTCTTCCTCTTCCTCCAACACTTAATTTTCTCTCCTACTAATACTCTTCGTTTTATTTCCTCCTTCCTATTATCAGTGATCTCCTTAACTCCCCGTCCTCCTCCTCCTCCTCCTCCTATTCCTCCACCACCACCACCACCACCACCACCATCACCACCGCCACTATCCCAGCAGCCCACCACCCACATGTCTCTCAAATAAACCCAATGAAAATAAAAGCCTCCGGGGACCTTTATGTGTGGCTTTCCTAAGTAACTTGAGTGGATGTCGTCCCAGCTGTGCTCCTTTCAATAAGAATTTGTAAACAGAACGCTTGCTTTTCCTCGTAATTGAAAGGAAGCAAGCATAAAAAAAGAAAATGTATATTTTTGTGTAATTTTCTCTGCTTTTCTTTCTTATTTCATACTGATTTGCTTTTACGGTGTTTTTTTCAAGAGGCATTTTTCTTAAGACTGCATTTCTTTTTCTTTCTTTTCTCTCTCTATTTTCTCTTTCTCACGTTTATTTTGTTCCATTTAATTTTTCTTCTGTGAGTTGTTTTCCTTTTATCTATTTTTCTTGTCGCTATTTTTGTTGCTGCTGCTGCTGCTGTTGTTGTTGTTGTTGTTGTTGTTGTTGTTGTTGTTGTTGTTGTTGTTGTTGTTGTTGTTGATGCTGCTGCTTTCTGTTTAACTTTCATCGTGGGATTTCACTGTGGAAGCACCAAGACTGTAATTTTTCGGGCAAATTTGATTTATTTATTTCTCAACCAATATCATTTTGTCTCTTTTATTTCAATTTCGTCTTAAGTCTTTTTTGCTCAGATTTATAATACATGTTTTTTTTTTTTTTTATCAAGTGGATCTTTAACCGATGAAGTGGCTATTTATTTTGCAAAAACAAATTATTGTTTTTTTTTCGATTTAATAGTTATTTTTCGACCAAATGACCATTTATTTAACCAAATATTTATCTAGATATTGTTTACTTTTTTCAACCAAGTATATTTTTTCGAACAAGTGGCTATTTTTTTTTTTTTTATCTAGACACCTGTTTTCCTTCCCCTAGCAGCTGCTGAATAGACCAAATGACAAGTATTTTTTCAAACAAATGCTATTATTTACGACAAAGAACCAACTTTCTCCACCAGAACCACAAGACTGACCAGTGGCGAGGAGACAAAATAAAGGAGGGCGGCGGAGGGTGGACGGTGAATGGCCGGAACGATGGGACGAGGCGAGACACACGAGGGATCAGGCGGCGGCGGTGAGAGATTCCCGTTAATATATCCTTTGTCAGAGTAAATTGTCGAAGTAGGTTATGTTGTCTGTGTACAGCGGGAGGGCGTGACGCGCTATCTATCAGCGTCATAGATAATAGAGGAGATAGTACTTTATGGTCCCGCAGAGGCGAAACAGAACCCGTATATCTCCCCAATCCCCCTAGCCGTGAAGCAGCAGAGATGAGAGAGAGAGAGAGAGAGAGAGAGAGAGAGAGAGAGAGAGAGAGAGAGAGAGAGAGAGAGAGAGAGAGAGAGAGAGAGAGAGAGAGAGAGAGAGAGAGAGAGAGAGAATTCCACTTCTTCTTCTTCTTCTTCTTCTTCTTTTAATTTTTTCCTTTTCTTTTTTCTTTTCACTTGTTTTCTTGTTGTTGTTGTTGTTGTTGTTGTTGTTGTTGCTCTTGTTCTTGTTCTTCTTGTTCTTCTTTTCGAGAGAGACTCAATTTGTCTTTTCTTTTTTCTTTTTACTTCTTATTCTTATTGTCTTATTCCTGCTATTTCTCTTCCTCCTCCTCCTCCTCTTCCTCCTCCTCCTCCCCTTTATCATTGTTATCATCATCATCATCATCATCATCATCATCATCATCATCGTCATCATCATCATCATCATCTTTTCTTCTTTTCTTCTTTTGAGAGAGAGAGAGAGAGAGAGAGAGAGAGAGAGAGAGAGAGAGAGAGAGAGAGAGAGAGAGAGAGAGAGAGAGAATAAACCTCTCTCTCTCTCTCTCTCTCTCTCTCTCTCTCTCTCTCTCTCTCTCTCTCTCTCTCTCTCTCTCTCTCTCTCTCTCTCTCTCTCTCTCTCTCTCCGTCAAGGGCAAGATGCGTGTCCCAGGAGAGGAGACGAGCAGTGTCTTGACAAAGTGAGTTGTAGGATATAACTTGTCGGGTTTAACTCACTTCCTCACTTCTTTCCGAGGATTTTCTCCCCACAACTTCGGGGTCACGGCAGAGTTTCCAGGTGTGTGTGTCAGAGGGTCCTCGCTTGCGTCCTACTCCAAAACTTTGACACCCCTTAGGAGACAGGTAGCGGCGGGAAGGGGTGAAAGGGGGGAAGCGTGTGTGTATTTGGGGGGATGTTGTGTGTGTGTGTGTGTGTGTGTGTGTGTGTGTGTGTGTGTGTGTGTGTGTGTGTGTGTGTGTGTGTGTGTGTGTGTGTGTGTGTGTGTTGGTGCGTTGGTGGGGACGAAAAATAAAGGGACAGAGAATGAAAAGTTGAGTGAAAGTACTGCTGCTGTTACAAAACATGCACGGTTACTCTTCTCTTTAAGCTCGACTGTTGCATATTTTACTCTTTTTCAAGTTGATATAGGAGTGTGGACGAAAAAACAAGAGAAAGGGAAAAAGGGTTTATAAGGGAGAGAAAAGTACTTGTATAAAAAAAAAAACACATGCAAGATCATTTATTTTAAGTTTAGTATTAGCCTTTTTTTCCCGGTTTTCCTGTTAATTTAAAGGTGAACAAACGAGAGTGTAGAGTATGGAAAAAAAAGATCAGAAAGAAAATGCAGAGAGGAGTAAAAGTACTGATATACCAAAACAAGCATCATTACTTCTCGTTCGTGGTGCAAATGTTTCCTCTTCATTTACTGATATATAAGGTATAAAAGAGAGACACTATATGGTGGAAAGTGAAAAAAAAAGAGAATTCATAAAGAAGTAAAAGTACTGCTATGAAAGTTGGAAAAAGGGAGACAAAGTGTGTATGTGGTGAACAGTAAAAAGAAAGCAACAATAAAGAAATTCATGTTAAAGGAGAAGTACTAGTATGAAAATTAAAAAAAGGGAGACACTGTGTATGCTGTCAAAAAGTAAGAAAGAGAGAAAAAAAAATTCATGAAGGGAGAAAAGTACTGGAGTGGCGAAACATGCACGATTACTTTGGTCTTTTCAAACTTGGGAGGTGGCTGTCTCTCCTCTTTCCTCGGTGATCTACGAGTCAACAAGTCCCTCCACTCCTCATCCCCTCCAGTGAGAACTTCTGAAGACTCTGCCTGCCTTCCTCTCTTTTTCTTCTTTTCTCTACAACTTTCTGCTTTTTTCCCCAACAATGGAGTATGAAGGGAACTAAATTGACCTTGCATTAAAAAGACTCTTACATTTTTTTCTAGTGGTATTTAGTGAATATTTTTCTCCCAACTTCGTTTTACATCATTTTGCCGGCTTCATTTTGAAATAAAGCAAAAAAAGAGAGGCCAGGAAGAAGGGAGGGAGGTTGCTGAATAGAGAGAAAGGAAGAAAGAAAGGGAGAAACATGAAAAACTGGAGGCAAAGGAGAGAGAGAGAGAGAGAGAGAGAGAGAGAGAGAGAGAGAGAGAGAGAGAGAGAGAGAGAGAGAGAGAGAGAGAATGTTTAGGGACGTAGTGAGATAGGAAGGAAAGAAGTTTAGGAAAAAAAGAGGGAACTGCAGAGAGAGAGAGAGAGAGAGAGAGAGAGAGAGAGAGAGAGAGAGAGAGAGAGAGAGAGAGAGAGAGAGAGAGAGAGAGAGAGAGAGCTCAAGGCCAGATTCCCCTCCAGTAACTCTATGTATTGCAAGTCGGAATGTTTACATGTTCGGAAAAGTTCATTGTTAAAGAGAGGGAATCATCTTTGAGCTTGGGTGCAGGGTCAAAAGGGAGATTATACCCTCTCTCTCTCTCTCTCTCTCTCTCTCTCTCTCTCTCTCTCTCTCTCTCTCTCTCTCTCTCTCTCTCTCTCTCTCTCTCTCTCTCTTAATCCCTTTTACATTCATACATTTTTAAAGTCTAAAACACAAACAACTCTACCTTCTCATAATGTGCTGCGGGAAATGCGTAAGCTATTCCACATAGGCGGCTTTAGATGTGCCTTGTGGCCCCGTAAAGGTAAAGCATCTCAGCTCCATACAACCCCCCGCTGCTGCAAGGTGGAGGGAAGAATACATCCGTTGGATACATCAAGATATTGGAGCAATGGAGCGGCATCATTGTGCGATAAACTTGTCCTTTCCTTCCTGTCACAGATGCACCCGACCAATAATGTGACGCTGGCAAAGCTTCTTTTTCCTACCCCTCTCCCCTTGTATGTGTGTGTGTGTGTGTGTGTGTGTGTGTGTGTGTGTGTGTGTGTGTGTGTGTGTGTGTGTGTGTGTTTTGTCCCCCCACTACCCAGGCGGACCAGTCTTCCCATCAGGTCTCCGGGAAAGTGACAAGAACAAGTTTTCATTCACACCCGACGGTCAACACCAGACGACTCGACATACCCTTGAGAAAACAATAAAAAGAACGGGATTTGTTCATCATCCGAGAGAGAGAGAGAGAGAGAGAGAGAGAGAGAGAGAGAGAGAGAGAGAGAGAGAGAGAGAGAGAGAGAGAGAGAGAGAGAGAGAGAGGTGGGGTAGGGGAGGGTAGCAACGAAGCAGTCAGCGAAGGAACCATCCAAACCTAAGATCTAATACCACGATAGAGGACGCGGGAGAGAAATTTAAACTGCAAAGCTGGTCTGGTTCGGCAGCTAAAATTATGTTTCTCGTCCGTAATGCCTGGTAATGGTGGGTGGCCGGGAGGAGGTAGCAAGAAGGTATAGGAAATCGATTCTCCACTCTAACGAGAGCTGCGGGGCCCGACAAGACGCCCCTTGTATCTGCAGAATCATTGTGGGGCCGCAGCTGGAGCGAGGATTGTGTGAAGTAAGATCAGGCAAAAGTGTGTGTGTGTGTGTGTGTGTGTGTGCGTGTTCGTTTGCGTGTGTGGTTCCTCTCCGTAATATCAGTATCGTTATTAATATTTCCCCTCGAGGAGTGACATCATTGTGTTTGGGGTTCATGTTTATGCTTCTTGAAGAGTATATCAATTTCTTTTTTTATTCTTTCAAGAAATGAGGAAAACTCGAGCGCATTTGAATGTAAAGAGATGGGATATTAAGAGCCGAGGGGCTGAGAGAGAGAGAGAGAGAGAGAGAGAGAGAGAGAGAGAGAGAGAGAGAGAGAGAGAGAGAGAGAGAGAGAGAGAGAGAGAGAGAGAGAGAGACGGGGGTGGGGGGGTTGAAGCGTATAACAAGCACAGGGAGAAGCAGAAGCAGTAAACACAGACATTCATCAATTCACGGGCACGCCTTCACGTCCTCCCCCTGAGCCAGGCGCCGTGGAGAGAGCGAGGCAGCGAGAACACATGGAGGGCGGAGGCGGCGGCGGTGGCAGTGGCGTTGGAAGCAGTACACGTGGAGTAATAATTACCACCATATTCCATTTGAATATAATCAAGCCTGCAAAACAAAGGACTGCTAATTGCCCAGAATTCCGCCATGAAATATTTTGAAGCCTCGCCGCTGGTGGTGACGAATGAGGTCTGAGTTTACTGGAGACCTTGTCGCTGAAAGGAATGAAAGGAGGGACCCAGAATGTCGGTTGCCCGCTTAGGAGGTGAGGAAGGAAGGCAGCATTCACCAAGCAAGACTCACCATGAAAGAATTTTTGTAAACGTTGCACGGCGAGGCTTTGAGAGGAGAGGCTGTAACTTGGCGAGGCTGCTAAGAGCTGTGGAGAAATTTTCAGCTCTCTTGTCTCTTAATAAAACAACAGTGGGAGCGTAGGAGTCGGTGACCTGCTCTTGAATCACGTTTTTCCATTGTCTGTGAGGCTTTTGAAAGTATTTTATGACTTATTTAATGTGTCACTCCCACATGCACATGGAAGAGATGATTTGAGAATACATTTATCACATGAAAGAGAAGATGTGGAAAGCATCGACTTCTCAGAGTTTCTGTTTCTCTGTCCTTTGTGAGTCTTCAGTGAGTGTCTTTTGACTGCGTTATTTGAAGAGACACCCTTGACGCTAGAGTATGGCCAGCTGATGTCCTGTTGTAATTACGCTTCCTTCTTCTTGGTAGGTCTTTGAGACGTGTTCCTTTACTGCAGACATGAGAAAGAGAAGCCAAGAAAGACAAAGAAAAAAACACAGATAGTAATGAAACAAAAGAACTAAAAATCAAATGAGGGAATGTTGCTACAAAGGAAAGACTCCCTCATTTCAACGCAACGCAACACAACGCAACACAACGCAACGCAACGCAACCCAGCGCAGCGCAACGCAACACAAGGCAACACAATTATTTGAGGACATACTGTATTCTGATAAAGCAAAGTTGGCGGCATAAGAAAGCGCTGCCTCGCTCTTGTTTATGTTTCCTTCTCCTGTGCGGGTCTTTGGAGGATGCTTTTCACAACATTATTTGAAGACACACAACTCCTGCGGGAACCAGGTGGCCGGAGCGTAAACCTTACTAATTGAAGGGTTTTCGTCACGGCAAATCCTGCATCGGCTTTTAAACGCGGTGTAACTTAATTGTCCACATGTAAACTGAATGTGCTGAAATGAATCGGAAAGTGAAGAGATGGGCCCGAGTAATGACACGTGAAAACACACGACTTCGCTCAGTGTCGTTGTTGTTTAGTTCGGCGTGTTCCCTCCCTTCCAGTCTGCCAAAAGGAGGAAAACATTACAATAGAACAAAACCAGCGCGAGTCTTCCCCTCCCAATCACTGCCAATTATGGGAAACACAGTAAAGTACAACATGAAGACATTACGGCGAAGGGTCCCGCCTCGCTCACCGCTCCAGACAACTTCTGGTAAATTGCGCTAAAAACATAATACCGCAAACATACACACACACACACACACACACACACACACACACACACACACACACACACACACACACACACACGAAAATGATCACTTCGCAGAAATTCAGACGTTTCCTTGAAATATATGACAAAATAACATTTTCATAAATAGAGAATGTATTGCTGTGTTCTCAATGAAGACATTTTGCATAGGTACTTTTTTTGGCAATATGTTTAGTGTATTGTATCAAACTGAATATTTATTATCTTGAAAGATACGGATATGAGTATTTTTTTGCTTTAATATTTAATCATCTTGCAAATGTCTGGATACACAACTACAAATGTTGCTTATTTACAAACCGATAAATCTTTATTCCTGGCCACAAAGGAACACGAAAGACAAAAGAAAGGAAAAACAGAAGATTAAATCATTTTTTATATATCTGTTTGTTTATTTGCTTATCTATTTTTATGACAAGCTACAACATGTTCTAAATACAAGAGAGTTGAAGGCTCCTCCAAACCAACCGTTTATTTCACGCGCGACAGACAGGTAAAGAGCAGAATAGTTCCTCATATTTATTGCAGAATTTCCTTTCCTTAGCTAGTCATCTTCCCTGTCAGCAAATTAGTGACCATTATTACTAAGACATATGTAACAACTGGTGCATGCGTGCTATAAAATAAGATGTACAATAAGATTAAAAGATTATATTGAATGCAACTGCTGAAGGTAAGTGAAAAGATTTTTTGTCATTATTGATTGATTACTTAAGTGCTATTTTTGTTCACGGACATGTCTTGTGTCATATCAAGTGAAGTGTTTTATAATGGCAACAAAGATGCACTTAAATTTTCAAAGCGATTGATGCGAGGGCATTCTACGGCGCGGAAAGAATGACAGCGAGGATGACGCTTGCCGAGAATTAGATTAGGGTGACGTTCATTCCGTCTCTCTCTCTCTCTCTCTCTCTCTCTCTCTCTCTCTCTCTCTCTCTCCCTCTCTCTCTCTCTCTCTCTCTCTGCTTTACTTTCAAGATAACTTTAAAATTAACATAGCACTACTGCTACTTCAGTATAGACTACTTTTATCACTAATATTACTATTACGACTACGACCTACTACTACTACTACTACTACTACCACTACTACTACTACTACTACTTACTGCTACTGCTACTACCACCATTACTGCCACCGGCACTGATACTGTTATTGTTATTATTATTACTATTACTCTTACTGTTGCTACTACTAATGTTACAACAACAACAACAACAACAACAACAACAACAACCACAACCACAACAATAACAACAACAACAGTAACAACAACAACTACAACAACAACAACCACAACAACAAGCACAACAGTAATTAACAAACAAGAACATCAACAACAACAACAACAACAACAACAACAACAACAACAACAACAACAACAACAACAACAACAAAAACAACAATATCAATAGCAACAAGAATAATAATAATAACAATCTCCTCCTCCTCCTCTTCCTCCTCCCTCCTCCTCCTCCTCCTCCTCTTCTTACTACTACTACTACTACTACTACTACTGCCACTACTACGGTTCCCAGATCAATGCTCCCGTTA